>NW_013667504.1:138218-147190 GCF_000517525.1 Limulus polyphemus
GAAAATTAATTAACACACGGAGACGTAACAATATGAACTAAACTGCTGGGAATAAAACTATCATACGAAGGGACTATTCTAATCGTTTTAAAACTATAATACTATTGCACTTATTTTCTGAAGTATTAAAGTCTTATAGAAATGTCTAACTAAAGAGTTTAACACTAATTACAATCTCCGAAGCAAACAACACCCAAAAAAACTACTAATTTCTGAAGAACACAACAGTATTAAACATAACTACTAATTTCTGAAGCGCATAATAGTACTAACATAACTACTAATTTCTGAAGCGCATAATAGTATTAAAATAATTACTAACTTCTGAAGCACACAACGGTATTAAACATAATTACTAATGTTTGAAGCACACAACAGTCTTAAGCATAATTACTAATTTTTGAAGCACACAACAGTATTAAGCATAATTACTAATTTCTGAAGCGCATAATAGTATTCAAATAGTTACTAATTTCTGAAGCACATAACAGTATTTGATCTGTATTTCCTGAGCATTTAGTTTAAAACAAACAACTTAATAAATATAGCAAACTACATAAAAATAAAATAAAGCGTTCAAAGCTATATTTCCTTTTTATGAAATAAAATATGAAGTCCGTATTATAATATGCATTTAAAATCATACAAAATACGCTATGACTTGTAACATTTAATGGAAATAAAGCGCATACCTAGATCAGTTGAAAGAACAAGGAATCCATTACGCTTTAAACATACAAACTTTACGATTTCATTAAAGCAAGACATTTTAGACAATAAAAATTTCAGTTTTTTTGGTAACTGAACTTAATATCACAAAAGCCGTCATCTAGTTTTGAAATCTAACGATTCTGATAAATAATGTTTAACCGTTTATCATCCGAGAAAATCAACTAAAATTTCACAGTAAAGCGATTTTCCGTCTAAAACAAAGGTGAATCACAACTGGCCGGACATAAAAGAACTACGTGTCTATGACGTAATTAATATACACACAGTACGTATATCAAGTATGTGGTCTAATAGATAAAATCTTGCGTCATTTCCTTCCGTATCCCTCAACCTTGAACGAGTTTTTCTGGTGACGTAAGCAGTTTTTCCTTACCTTCCTTTAATACATTCGCCGTTGAACATACAAGAAGTTAAAATAAACGACAATACTTATAATTAGTGACATTTCTTTTGAAAAAAAAAAAAGATTACATAAATTGGTTTAACCCCTTTCCTGTGAGCAATTCCAAAATCGACTTGACTAATCACCAATAAGTTGAATCTTTTGTTTATTCAATGTGTATGTATGTGGGAGCGTTCATTTTACAAGTGTACGAAGAAAACAAATAAATGTAAAAAAGAGGGTCTATCCTGAATTGTAGTTTTATTTCAAAATCATTCAAATACTTACGTTATACATGTAAGTTAAGTATATATTAATATGCAATCTTTGTACAGGGATATATTACATTAAAATTAACTTTGTTTATGGATACAGGTCTTTCAGTCAAAAATAAAGTTGGGGATACACTTATGAATATTTAGGTTAAAATTTAAGACATTTAGGGATGTTTAAAGAAATACATTAAATAAACTTAGGGCAAATTTTCAGTTCATCATGGTGACTAATTCTTATAAAAGAGCAATAAAGATATTTGAAATTAATTAGTATATAAATAAGATTATCAAAATATACCTATTGAGTACTTCAGTCAACTAAAGTTCTCTCCTGCTCAACCAACACCCATGGAACCACCAGGTTTTTACGCTATCAAAAGTTAACATCGTCATCACGAACTTTTTTTTTTTTTTACTTTTAGGACTATCCAAGTTTTTGATTCTAACTTAACCATTTTTCTGTGTGCGTTTATGATTTTACTAAACTGTATACTAAATTAGATTTAAAAGATTTAATGAAAGTCTTTACTAGCTTAATAGATGAATTTATAGTTGAAAATATAGCTATTTCTAAATAAACATTTTCAAGTTAATGATAAAATGTTTAAACAGATAGTAGGCATCCCAAAGGGGGCTAATTTATCTTCAAATATGGCTAACTTGTATCTTTATTTTTATGAAAATAGATTTTTGAAACAAAATAACAAATATGTATTTACTTTCCGTTATATTGACGATTTAATATCGATTAATACTCCAGAGTGTGAACCATCTGAAATTTATCCTAAACTCGAATTACAACGTAGCAACAGCAATAGTTTCATGGCAACTCTATTTAGATCTAGACATTAATTTGTCAGAAAATAAAGTACAGTTGGAGATATTTGATAAAAGAAGAGAATTTAAATTTTTTATCCTAGGATTGTTTTCCCCAAATGGTGTGGTGCCACATACAATGTTAAAAGGTACAATTATTTCTCAAATTAAAAGATACATAACAGTCTGCAATAAAAACACCTTTTTGTATATAACATAGAATTGTTAAAAGATAAACTTCTATTGAATGGTTATAATAATTATGATATTAATAAAGTCTTTAAATTATTTTATAATAAATTTCATAAATTATTAGAAAGTAAATCATTTACAAACAACTTGAGTACAATTATTTCTAACTTGAAATATCAAGCCAATGAGAGGTCGCTAGCATATAAAATCTTATTATAAAGACTAGCGTTAACTTTATAATACTTTCAGTATTTCTGGGTCGGAAAGACTAACTTCAGGCAACTGGGCCTGGCTCAGTTTACCCAATTATACTTGAAAGTCATGACCTTAGAAAGGGGGGAGGAAGGGGTACCAGAACTATATAGGTGGGTTTATAGTTAATAATAAAAACATTAACTGAAATATTATTTGAAGTTTTACTATATTGAATAGTTATTAATATCTTGCAGTGATAAAGTGTCAATAATATTACTTGAAACATACAGTAAAGTTGTATATTTCGTAATTTAATATCGGAGTAAATATACTAAGGAGAAGGTTGGATGATCTATGATAGAAATCTAGGGTGGTTTAATATCTTACTTCTATTTTTAGTTTGTTACTTTATGGATAACTATCATACCCACAACCGGCTATAGACTGTGAGTGATAGTGGGATCTGGGACGTTGTGGGTTCTAGCACCCAGGTCCTAATCCCCTTTTTTTCGGTTACATGGTGACTAGTTCTGCATCTGTTGTTTTATTATGTTTGATAGACGGAATATCCCCAATGCTTTTGGGAGCTATGGCCGCAGACATTATCACTTTAAAATGACACCTTTTGTACAAACGGTAAAATTTTACATTGTTATATTAGAACTTTGTTGGCGCGTACATCTACATGTACAATAAATAAAATGTAGGTTATATGATACATATAAATTATCTTATTAATAAATTTAAAACTACGTTAAATGTTACACAGTTTAACACACAGAGGGAGTTTAAACATATATAAAGCTTTAAGGTAAAAAAAAAAAAACAAAACAGAAAGTTTTATATTGTTCAGTAGGTCTTGTTAGAGAGAGCCTTATTTTAGAAACCGAAGAGAATCCTGGAAGATACGAAACTGGTATTTATGATTTTATGTATGCATGTTTTAAAATAAAAATAGTAAATAATTTTTAAGATATTTTATATTGTTTCATTTATATTAAGCACTTCCCTGAGCAACATATATATTGTGTATATATTACATACATGTACTCAAACACACAAATATATATATACACGGTTTTAGATGTGTATATTTCACTGCTAATCTAATGATTGTACTGACGGTTCAAACAAAAGGTTGAGTATTGAAAATAAAATACAAGTTTTTGGTAATGAAATAACAGAGTGTCACGTGAGTATCTTTTGTTTTCCGTTCTGGCTGTGTTTGAGTGTCTCCGATTATAAACCAAATTACTAAGTTTATCATAGTGAGTGCAGATAGTAAACATGGAATACAATTACAGCTATGTTCATTGAACATTTAGTATACGTATAAATATTCACGAAGAGAACATTCTGCGCAAAGTTAATAAAGATTTTAGGTATTTTGTAATGATTATTTACACCTACAAATGACTATAATCCTATTTTGATAATAAATGTATGACGAGATATGTTTAGTGAAATAATGTACAAAGTATTACGTGTGATTTATGTGTATAATATACAAATTCGTCAGCTATCATAAAACTCCACATTGAAAACTGTCCATGCTGTAGAACAAGGACGTTCCCTCGTTTGGAGAAGTCACGTGTAACCTGTGGGTACACGTCTTCCTTATGGTACTGTTATTTTCAATCTGAACAGCATCGTATTTGTATATAGGCAGAACGGCCAGGTCAAAGACCTCTAAGGTTGAGATATTTGCAACTACTGGCGTAGGAAGAGAGACCGGTTGACCGAACACACTGCCACAAAGGCTTTGTCCAGCTCTTTTAAGAAAACAAATAACTGGTTTGACTTTATTACGCTCACACAGCTGGAAAGTGTTCAGCAGCATCTTGACTCGAACGTTGGACTTTCAGATAAGCAGGCTAGCACGTAAACCACCATGTTACATTTGTTTTTCTCACTAATAACAAAGTGAGAGTATACTATATATATATATATATTGTTATCGGAGGACGTTAATTCTGGATTATTAATATTATTTTGAGTAAAAAGCCCCCTTTTGGTGGGATAAGTCGGCTTTTATTTATTTTTTTATTTCTAGGGTTTATTCAGAGCGGTGGCTGAATGTATATTTGAGCGCAAACCTGCACGATAGATTATCTGCGCTGTGACTACCGCGGGAATCGAGCCATTAATTCTAACATTATAAACTCTAAAGCTAACTTCTGAGTGGCCATTGGAGGACAATTCAAAACAGAGAAAAATCTGATATATGGAATAGCAAGAAATACATATATATGCCTAGAAAAATTTTAATACTGCAATATATAAACAAAAACTTATAAATTTTACAATACTAAATCTGTTACATATACATTTTGTAGTTATGGGCAGAAACCATTGAATTGAAGTTTATACGATTTACATGCCCATAAAAAGTAGTTTCTTACACTATTATACCCGATAAAACCTAATATTCTCAAGTCTTGATCTCAAATAAAATGTCACAGAGGAAACAAAAACACACGATTCATTTGACCTCCGAAATGTTACCTTAATCATGTCATGATAGGCATCGAAAAGGTTAAAGAAATATGCTTTTCTCGTCAGCGTGTGACGTTTTATTATTCTTTTTTGGTCTTTCTTTAAAACTTTTATTTTCTGAATTGATAAAAGTTTTACACTAATTAGGTTATATATTAATAAATAACATGGAATGTAGAAGATAATTTTATTATTTTAACTACTCGCTGCAAAAGTCCACCTTTTCCAAATGTTAATTACAGACTTATATCAAATTCGAACAATTTCGAAATAACTTTATAATCTATTGTTATATGATTAAATTTGTTTTGATATACCATGATTTATTATTATTCTCAACTAAAAATTATCTGTTTCACTGACTTCCCTATAAGTGGACCACCACCAGTTGTATATGTAACACGACAGTATTACTTTGGGGTCTCAGTACTATCTGCCTCAACTCTCGTGCTCAGGGAATATGATTTATTTTCCTAATCAGAAAGTCCGGGTTCGACGCTGCCAACGTGCGCCCATCGTACGTCAACTACAGCGTAATTATTTCTCAAGTCTCAATTAACTAACAGGATTAGAAAATGTATTTCATTCTTGTTTGTGCTGAGAAACAAAATAATAGAAACTGTTTCACCAAACAGAGAATTAAGTATCCGTAATTCTGAAGTATCTCACATATTAGAAGTGCTTCAGAAATACTAGTTGATCACGCGCAACTTTCTTGTTTAAATCTTTTTATTTAGTGACTAAGTTACTCTATGGTATTATCAGTGCCACAACAAGTTCTAGTCTAAATACGAGCCAGTAATGTTGCAAACAAACTTGTTATTTCACTAAAACAGAGTGTAATGAGAATTTTCAGGACACTAGGAAAAAAAAATCAACCAAAAATTACTGAAACGTTACTAACTATTTCATTTTTCACTAATCACATTACGTGTCGATCAAGCTGGAGTGCTTGACTCCGTGTTCGCTCGCTTAACATTAAACGTGTCTATTCAAGATGAATGCAAACGAGGTTTGTTTTCCAAAGTCTTCACAGTGATACAGTTATTGTTTACATAAATTTGTCCGATTTTGCTGAAATTGAATGAATTTTATGTAACTGATGTAACTAATGACAAAAACATGTCCTTATCATCTGGAGAGATTTGAATGATCCTGGTGTGATATCATTAAATATTTGATCCTGAAATAAAGTTTAAGATCAACAGATTAAGAGAAGTTCTTTGACATTTTAACAATACAAGAAGCGACTCCTAACAGCGGTAGAGATAAGTTTAGGCCACAACGCTGTGCAGTAAACATCATAGCTAAATTGCTACTTTGACTACATTTTTAAAGATACAGTATTTATTATTTACTGATTAGGTTTTCAGAATTACGCGCTTCAACTCTATAATTTCACTATCTAAAGGACGTAAACATTAATAAAGTCTTTCAAAATGTTCAAAGCCGGTGATTAAACTGGGACTTTGAAAGAGGTGGAACTGCACTTTGTAGTAGTAGCGTGGATCACAGTTTGGTACAACATAGCGCTTTTTTCTTCCAATCAGAAGACCAGGAACGCTAATGGCTTGAATCCTCAAGAGGCGGAATACCGTTCGGAACCGTTAAGTCCCAATTTAACCCGTGTTCAAAGCGAAAAAACATAAATCTTTACTGAACACGATTTTTTTAGTAAATTTTTAGCCCACACACGCAGGTTTGTCAACTATAAAAGCCAATGGATCTGGCAGGAACTCAACCAGACGAAAATTACTGATGGTTTTAGGATGTTCATACCTTTTGTTCCTTCCGGATATTAAAAATAGGTAAATTTTTCTAAAACTTCAGCATTATAATTTTTACGTTACTTTACGAAATGTATTTTGAAACAGATTTACTTATTCAATACATTACTGATAGATAAGCAAGTCATTGTTCGATTTGCAAGAATTCAGTTGAAAATTTGAAATAAATCATAAATAATCGAACAGGAGTTTTGTAATATGTGAATCTTACGACGCTGATATTACACAACAAAACCTAAACCACGATCAGCTGAGTATTGATATACCAAATCTTACTGGTTTCGTCCGATCAATGATAAGGAATGCCATCCAATGAAACGTACAAATGACTAGGTGGGAAAGTTTATTATTAATAGTGTTTTAATGGGCAAGGATTTATTTCTAGGAGTGTCTTGTTTTTGTGTACAGTCATCGTATATTTTCAGATAATATATTACAGCTGTATAAGTCATAAGTCAGGTTGTACACTAACAAAATTAATTAAATATGTCTTCACGTCACGTGAGGCTCAACCTGACACGTATCAACAACAGTCATGCTAACAGAAACAAACAAAAAATATAAGGGCTTCCTTTATCAACTTACACTCCCCGTATGTCGTGCAATATATACAGCGTTACTTCGAAAAGTTCTTTTAACTGCACATTACTATGTTTTCACGGTTTAACGCGTTCTTCCCTTTAAGGCCGAATTCCTTGTGATAACGTATACTCAGATTGTTTGTTTTTAGCATAAAACTATACTATGAACTATCTGTTCACTACGGGGAATCGAATCCAAGATTTTAGCATGCAAGTCTGTAATCTTACCCCTAACTCATCGTGGAACCTTGGGGAAGGAAATATGCAAAACTTGATCGCTGCATTCAGATTACAAACTATCTTACCGATATCCCCAGTTTCTATTTCACAACTTTTACACAAGAAAAAAAACAAAACATTTTCGTAAGTGTATTTACATTTCAGTCGAACAGTCCAAAACTATAATTCATAACAAAAATTTGGCTGCATGATTCTAGTCACATTTACTCGTGTTGATGTTTTTAACGTGAGACCCTAATGTTCAGGCGCGGCCAAACCCTAATTTAGAACTGCTTGCTGACCACTGGGAGGGAAACCAGTCAGCAGTACCCACCATCTAGGAGGTAGTCGACTACCACAGTTATAATGGCACCACAACTGAAACTACAGAGCGTGATTACGGTGCATGGCGACTCGAGCCTCGGACTTGTCACCGACCCAAAACATAACACGCTAACCACTTGGCTACACTCAGCTCATCTACTAGTGTAACAGCTAATAAAAATATTCTAAAATTATTACGTCTTGTTCATTTGCTTTCAACTGTAGAAAGCATAAGCAAAAAAGTTATGGTTTTTAATGAACGTTTGGTGAAATAAAATATAATTTTCTGCGTCTGTTTCTTTCTATAGTAATGGTGGGTATGGTGTGCAGGTAATATTTTTTAACTAGTTAACTCATGGGTCTATGGCCCACATTTACAGGACCGCTATAATGCAAGTTTGATTTCTTTAACTAAGTTACAAATGGTAATTAGTAGGCCTACTTATTTACGTGCTCTAATGTAAATCAATACCAAATTTGGGGTCCTCTTTTGGGGATACCCGTAAAAGTATTTTCGCGAAATACTCAGGTTCCCTAAGGGGATGAAAAATTTAATCTTTGTGCAAATCTCGGGGCCGAGACGATTCTTTTGGCACCATTTAGTAATTGCTGAGTCCAAAAGTTCAGGAGAAGGGGGTTTTCGAAAAATCCCCGGGTTCCCCAAGGGGTGGGGTGCAAATTTTTACCCTTGTGCAAACCTCGGAACCAAGAAGATTCGTTTGGTACCACTTAGGAGTCAGTGTGACCAGATATTTAGGAGGAGTTACGTGACACATAGACAGACACTGAATCTTACTATGTAGATATTGTTACGTCTCTGTTCGTTTGTTAATTTCCCGTAAAAATTATTTCCGAAGAACTTCAGCGATACAAGTTCTTTCTTAAATAAAACTAGTTTATTCTTTCTCAATACAATTTTGCAATACACTTAATTTCCACAGTCACTTTAACTTTAACACACGCTATAATTCAC
>NW_013667504.1:148190-154365 GCF_000517525.1 Limulus polyphemus
CTCCGTCTTTATTTGTCCGGGCTTTATACAAAAATAAGAAGGCGTCTGGCAAACACTAGAGTTGCCAGGAACAGTCATGATCCTTCTAGAAACTCGTAACGTGTTACCAGATTCACGTGACTTCCGCTGACGTAACAATATGTTAATATAATTTGTATGACTATTTAGCCGCTGCTTAAATATTACAGTTAAACCCATTATGCTTTGGGAACGTGTATTATTATACTGAAATTTATCTTAAGGATTCAAAATAGAAATGAAAAACCAAGGACACTCACTACCCGATACATTGATATCACTAGTATAGTACGCGCAGTTCAATTTCCTTCATTATAACATCAGCGTATATTGATACAAATACACAAAAAGCCTTGGAACGACACTGTATAACACCCGTACTCTCACGTTTGACGCAGCGTGTTTACTACAACATCGCATATTAAATTATTAAAATAACAGAACAAAATAAATGTTCATTTAATTTTCCCATATACAGCTCTCGGGGGAGGGGGGTGTGTGTCAAACAGCTACTTGCCTAAGTTGTCTGAAATTAAAGATTTGGGAATATTTTTCATATTCCTAAAAGCTCCAGGGACTTTGCTTCGCTCGTTCCTTTAGCTATTCAACTTTTTCAAAACTCCAATAGTCGGCCAATTTTAAGAGCTTTACGTACTTTGACCTATGGCATACTTCCATCTAAAGATGATAGATTAGTCATTCTATTTATTAATTTAAACACATACAAAAATAAAGCTTTAGATATAGTGAACAAAAACTCGCTACACGCCGACAGTTGCAATATCATTCCACTAATGTAGTACACGAGGAGGCGGCGAAGAAAAAAATAAATGTTGAAAGTTAATGATCATTAAATAAAATATAATGCAGACAACAACAGTGCATTTATTACAAACAAACGTACATTTTGTTGAAGTAGGTAGATGATGTAAAATTTATTACGTTATTTGCCAAAAGTCCTTGCTTTTATATCTGTTCATAAGCAGAAGAACAACGGCGTTCATAATAAATACCAACCACAAGGATATAATATACGAAGGAAGGCTAATTAAAATGAAAATAATAAAGAAGTCAAAACTTTAATGTTAGTATATGTAAATAGAGGGGTTGGTAATAGAAAAAAAAATGACGTAAGGGCACTGATTGGATAATAGATCTCATTAAAATTTTCTGTACTATTACAAGACTTACATGTAACCTATTAATAAAAGGCACGAGACATAAACAGTCATAATATAAAGACGATATATGGGTTGTTTGAACGAAGAAATAAATTATTATTGGTGGATTCAGAGTGGTGGTGGTTGAAGGGTTGCACCTCCCCATCTTTTAGATGGGCTACCGAACAAAAGTACCCTTAAACCAGTATAATTTCTGTGCACAAGTTTACCTAACATACATGCATAACACTTGACTGGAGAATACAAAATGTCCGAGAAAACATAATAGAAATTACCTTAGCATAATTCATGTTAATTAACACTACATACAAAATATATATATACAGGTAAGTTCTGTTAGGTTTTTAATAACAAATAATAATTTCACCAGATTACAATATAGAATATGCGACACTTGACAATGTGTATAATAGACGAGGCTAGAAAACTACGTTTATTCTTTTACGGAATGACTTAAAACTGTGATAAAGTATTTTATCGTAGCCATTAACTTCCTTATATGCAAGGCAACAATTGGCATTCACAGGCTTACTAAAGGATAGTTTCTTTACATGTTTTCATGATAAAGTATTTTATCGTAGCCATTAACTTCCTTATATGCAAGGCAACAATTGGCATTCACAGGCTTACTAAAGGATAGTTTCTTTACATGTTTTCATGATAAAGTATTTTATCGTAGCCATTAACTTTCTTATATGCATGGCAACAATTGGCATTCACAGGCTTACTAAAGGATAGTTTCTTTACATGTTTCATGATAAAGTATTTTATCGTAGCCATTAACTTTCTTATATGCATGGCAACAATTGGCATTCACAGGCTTACTAAAAGATAGTTTCTTTACATGTTTTCATGATAAAGTATTTCATCGTAGCCGTTAACTTTCTTATATGCAAGGCAACAATTGGCATTCACAGGCTTACTAAAAGATAGTTTCTTTACATGTTTTCATGATAAAGTATTTTATCGTAGCCAATAACTTCCTCATATGCAAGGCAACAATTGGCAATCATAGGCTTATTAAGGATAGTTTCTTTACATGTTTTCAGTACACAAAAGTCCACCTGGGTCATAAAACTTTGACGTAGGACACAAATATAAAAGAGGATTGATAAAACAGTAAAGTTGTTTTTCCTTTGTCCTTAATACAATTTTTTTTTAGAATTTCTTTACGATTTACTTCTTATTACTGCTTAACATACAAGAGTTTCACATTTGTCACAAATTATTCATAGTACTTTACCCTTTGATAAAGTGGAATTTCTTTGAAACAGAGAGAGAGAGGGGGATTACTGTCCTCATACATCATCATTATGTAACTGTTGTAACATAAGGTGTTTCTGTCTGCCTTAAGCTATATTATTATTTTGTACGGTAACGTTTTATATGTTTTTACTTTCTTTTTACCTCCAGACAATTTTGCCCAAATAAAAGGATAGTCTGTGACTTAAGTTTGATAAGTTTTCCGGAAAATGCGCCCCGATCTTCGAAAATTCATAACAAGTTAGAAAATACGATAAAAAATATAAAAGTGAGAGAGAGAGAGAGATGGAATTTCATCTATCCCTGTCAGTTCTTTTTCTAAGGAGGGGCCATTACTTCAATACTCTTCGAAAAAATAATGGTTGGTTAATAGATTTTCGATTAAGTGTGGTCAGAAAAATCTGACGGCATGGTCAACGTTGAGATTTTTTTTTAATGCTATAACTAAGAAATTTCATTTTATTACGATTTTTTTTATGTTTTGTCCTAATAGGGAAAGAGTTTTAAAGAAAGTTCCTCAATCTATTGCTTGCTGCCTTAATGCATTTGTTTGGCTGCAGGGAATCTTCGAACATAAAGACATGACAAAACTTCTCCACTTTCAAAAAAAAATTATAAAAAATACATCGTTTGACATGGCTGCAAGGCTTCTCGCCCAGTATGGTGGTTTAACGTATCCAAAGTGCTTTGTGCACATTACAAGATAGGAAGGAAAAACACGGTTAACATGGTATAAAGCTTTAAAAAAAGTTGTAAAAATATTTGGTGTGCTTGCTCACCCTTCCACTAAGATCTGACAGTTACTCCGATTATCCACATGACACATCTTATATGCTATAATTTAAAAATCCTTCCAGGTTTTTTTTTAGTAAGTTTCACCTGCGCAATCTGATTAACATATTTTATTTTATTGATTTATAGGGGGATGAATATACAAACTAAAAAAGATGTGAAAATCATATTCATTACTGCATGCGCCTGTGCATGAAAACATAAACTACCTGTATAGCATGTGAATATCTGGTTACCTTTAACTACAATTTCGTAAACTGTCTATCAAACGGTCTAGTGCCTTTACTAACTTCAACCATTTCTATAGATTATTGTAAATTCACTAATTTCAACCATTTTTGTAAATTATACTTCTAAACATTCTTGTAAATTCACTAAATTCAACCATTGTTGTAATTTACACTTTCACATAGTGTTTTCAATTCACTAACTTCACCCATTATTGTAATTTACACTTTCACACAGTCTTGTAAAATCACTAACTTCAAACATAATTGTAACTTCAACTACAGATCTTTTTAGACAATCATATTTTGAAAGATTCTTGTAAATTCACTAACATACCATTTTTATGATTTACTCCTTTTAGCCATTCTTGTAAGTTCACTGTTTCATAAACCTGAAACTACTGTTGTCGTGTGTTTTAGAGCAAAGCTACACTGAGCTATCTTTCGGATTTTAATGTTGCAAGTCCTTAAACTTATCGCTGACCCGCCAGAGGATACTAGAAACTAATTTGTCTAGTTTTATAACATCTTCTATCACTGTCAAAACTACGATCACTAATGTTTTTAGGACAGAACTATGAAATAAAGATATAAATAAATACAATAATAAACAGGAAACTACGCAATACCTGAAGCTTGCAAGGGTTTATTGTACGTAAAGCTAGATATTTTTACGTTCTATTTAAAACATGCAATTCTGAGCTTCGCTTCGGATGCCACAGTATTTCTGGTCGTTTTAAATTTGTGTTACACTACACACAAAACTAACGTAAAATAAGGTGAATAGGTATTAAATTTGTATGCTGAAGCTATTGAATAAACTACTTATCTTTTGAAATAGACTACTTTATCGTATAAAAAACAAATATATAAAGATTTATCCGCGTTTTATAAAAACGATCCGGAAAAGCTGCAAATTTCTGACCAAATATTTGGTATCAATAATAATGTCAACTAAGAAATAGGATGACTTAGTTATCCTTCTTCTAATACCTTTACATAAGGCTATCATAAGGTAATCAAAATATTTTTAATAGCAGGCAAGACCAATTTGTAATAAAATCATTATGAAAAACGAGGCCTAGATTTACTTCCGAAATCAACTTTCGTGACCGTTTTTACTTATTAAATACTAGCTGAATTACCCGTTCCCTGTAGAGGTGTCCAAATTACTTGATATAGGTATTTAAAAACACAATGAAATTACTTTTAAAAACATTTATTTAAAAAAAAATCCAAGTTTCATAACATTTTAATTTTTATCTAAAACCTTTGATTTTCAAAACAAAAATCACACAATCTAAATTAAAACGTCTTGATATACCACATTGGCTGTTGTTCCTTCTTCTGACAATATAAACACTATTTGAGGAGTTAGCAGACAGACAAACATACATTTTCGCCTATATATATATATATATACAGATTATACAAAGCTACTTTGTATAGTTAACCAGACATATATTGCACGATTTAAAAACTAAAGACTCGGTCATAGGATTTAGACATACGATAGAATGAACACACCATTTACATATCTGATAAAGCAACAAATGTGGCTGTATTGCGTGTATTAATACGTGAGAAGTCTGTAAAGATATAGATTGGCTCAAACGTTTATCATACAATATAATGTTGTAAACAGAAATAACTTCTTTCCTTTCAGTTCTATTCTATCTCACCCAGACGAAGACAAATTTGCCACTTAATGATTCCACACTTCGAGTGGGCCTTGCGGCGAAACTGTTGCTAGGCAACGAAGTGCAGAGCAACTAAGACTATCTCAATTAACGTTTAGCTCCACAGAACTTCCAATAGCGATGGGTGTTTTTCTATTTTAGTATGCTTGTAAGGAATGCTCTACAAAAGAACAAAAGAAAAAAAAAGGCGGAAACAAATGCCACGCTTAACTCTTCTCAACGTCATACTACTAGTGTTTATTAGTAAGTGTAGAAAGTTTAAATATGCTATTTCGAGAGTGTTTCCAAAACCACTTGGTGTTGACAGCTCCCCTGCTTTGAGAACCTAAAGGAAATAAAGATATCGGATATCACTGAAATTCGAATTACTGAAGATAATGGGAGGTTTAATATGAAAGGCACACACACACACACACATATTTGTTTGTTTGTATAGCAAAGCCATCTTGGGCGATCTGCTGTGTCCACAGCAGGGGATAGAACCCCGGACTTTAGCGTTGTAAGTCCGTTCACCAGGAGATAGACGTATATAAATTGACGTTATCACGTCAAGCAGTTATATACTTTGTTGGTTTACTTGTTTGATGTTAAGCACAAAGCAACATAATGGGTTATCTGTGCTGTTCCCACCACGAATATCGAAACCCGGTTTTTAGTATGATAAGCCTTCTCAAAAGGTCAAATTTAATAATCTTACCAGTTTCGAAAAGTATTTATCACCCGGCACTTCATTTATTCACAAATTCTTCAAACATCCTTCTTCCATTTTCCATTTTTTCTTCGAAATTTTTCCTACTCATTCTCTTATTTGTTATATGCTCAACCAATAATTGCTTCATTAGTCGCGGCTTATAGAATGGCTCCGAGTTAGTTTTTTTTCAAGGACAAACTTTTAGCTCATAGCTCCATCATTTCTTGACCGATCTGAGATCTAATTACAATTTTTGGACTCAGGAGGTCAAACTCATTCGATTGGTGTATTTGATCATGTTCA
>NW_013667504.1:155237-166756 GCF_000517525.1 Limulus polyphemus
CTCTCACAATTGGAACATTTAGTTACAGTGTGTCTCCTGCTACATAGTTCATGTCTCTCACAATTGGAACATTTAGTTACAGTGTGTCTCCTGCTACATAGTTCATGTCTCTCACAATTGGAACATATAGTTACAGTGTGTCTCCTACTACATAGTTCATGCCTCTCACAATTGGAACATTTAGTTACAGTGGAGATCTAATTACAATTTTTGGACTCAGGAGGTCAAACTCATTCGATTGGTGTATTTGATCATGTTCAAGGTCTCATAGAAAGGGAAAAAAGTCTCACAGATTATTTTACTCAAATCCTACCTAAAATAATTTCAAGTGCCGCGACTATTGAGTGTTCCCTCTTGTTTTTTTTATTTTTCCTGATAGAAACTTTGTTTTTAGCACTATTTTTCTCATCAACTCCAGATCCTTTCGGATCTTTTTATTTAGTTCATCCGGTTTAATGCTACATGGTGCTCAGCATTAAACCTCACGAGTTATAATGCTAAAATCTGAAGTTCGATTCCTGCAGTGGGAACAACGGTGCAGATAGCCAGAACATTGTACAGCTTTGCCCTTAAACCAAATAATCATTTGGTCGATCGACACTTTTCCCCCAAAAGTTACTGATCTTTTTAGCCAACCATTCTTTCATATTTACCTTCTCCCTATTCTACTGTCTATTACTACATTCAATTCAAATAATGCTGTTTTTACGACCATGTTGTACATGATCGTATTTTTGTTCCTTAAGTACTGCCACAAACACGCAACTTAAATCACCTGGGAACAACCTGACGTATAAACGTAGGTGCGTGTTTAATATGATGACGGTAACATTTACAGACAGAAAGTGTAGACGACACGGTACACAATTGTAGAGTAAGAAGCATGTATCTGAACTCGTGCAATCCAGTTTTAATGTCAACAAACACTTTAGCAACAATTTTTTTAAATATATATATATATTTACAAATTATATTGATTTATTAAGCCGGGTCCGTTAAAAACACGTTACCACAGCGGTGTAGGAAAGGGTTTAGGTGACGTGTTATTATGTTAGAATGATTACAATTCATACTCAGAATTTAAAAATTCTGTGAAGAAATGTCGCGTTGTCTGTAGAGGGAGATACAGGGTGTTAAACTCGTATGTGTCAACACACGTAGAAGATTACTAAGCCTAATATAATGGACATAATAATCTTACACTGAATGGTTTATTTTCTGAAATAACATTAAAGATAATGTATTAATAGATTAAACATGTTACATGGTCAGAACATTTAAAACTATAAATACATTTTAAAACCCAAGCAGCCTTCTCCTTAAGACGATTTTTACTATATCTCTCCAGATATAAGTACATATAAAGCAGAATTTTCATCTGTGTGTCCACTATTTACACCTACACTTTTAGATCAAGTTCAATCAAACTTATCACGTATCCTCATCGATCCCGGGGAGTGACACAGAATCGGCGTTCGAATCTGGCTCCTATGTCATCCATTTGTGGTCCTATGTATTCCCCTTGCTATTCCATTGATATTTACTAAATTTCAATGGCACCCTTGACAGCGAAATAAGGGGAGAGCCGTTCGCATCTGACCCCCCCCCCCCCCGAGGCTTCTATGTTTTATCCGTGACTTAAATGAACATGTCAGCTACTAGCAGTTCTCGACCTTAACTTTTCAAGGCACTAACAAATAATTGTTAGTTATTTTGCTTCCACGATAAAATATGGGACTTCTGCTATCAACAACATTATTTTTCTTTAAAATTAAGTGTAACTGTAACACAAGTAATTATTTTATGTATTAAATTTTGATAAATAAATATATATCCTTTTCATACCTATAAATCTTTTGTGTCATATCGAATATCAAAACCAATTTAATTACATATAACAGCATTTTAACTATTTCATAAAAGTTAAAAGCTTTTCAATTTGTGTGGAAGCTGGTGTATCTAGGCCATGAGAGCCTGAAAAGAGAAAGTCTACAGTACTCCTTCCTTTTTTGACAGCTACCCTAAACTAAAAAAAAGTATTATTCAAGTTAAAATTTAAAATCGAAAGCTAGCAAAGCAGTAGAAATCAATAGGACAAACATTTGTGTAAATCTTGGAAATATTAAGAGGAATGTGGGGAAAATATCTGTAGTGTTTCTAACTAAGGCACTAGCAAATTGGCTGCTGGTTATTCCAATCCCTACTAACCATGCTGCCGAAAAACATTGCACAACAAAGTTTGGATGATGCAAGTTTAGGCGGTTGGCCCACATACTACTTGTTTTGGCAACCAATCAAAACGAGTTGAAACTGCCGTTTGTTATCCCCATTTCCTGATAGTTAAGAGTGGATATACTACACAACTCAAATGGGCAACGGGAAGTGAAACAATCTTGTTAATCTATGTAATTAAAAGAACAATGTGTGTTAGTCAGTTCGTGCGTGTATGTGTGCTAGCTCACATAGAAATCCAATATTCTTATTGGCTAAATTGCACAGTGATACTTCTACGTGTAGGTTATACGAGTGCAAAAGTGAACGACGTTCAACGTGCATTGTTCTATACGAGTACAAAATCACGACATTTACAACATTATCTTTAAACATATTTACTCCAATAAATAAAGAAACACGAAAAGAAACACATTAAGCTAATTCTTTAACTTTCTGTGGTGTAAAAATAACGCAATACCATCTCAATACAAATTCCAACAGACGCCTAAAAATTGACAGTTAGGCCTAAAGTTTAAATACGCTTCCTAGGCGAAGCACGAGTTAACCCACTATATAATCTATGGCAATTAGCCTTAATAGTCACTGCCACAATTTCATTCATTTTAGATGCCTACAGTTAACATATTACGAGAAAGAAAATAATTACAGTTTATAGATGATAAAGAAATGTGATTCAGACACATTTACACACAATAAATTTATAAAAAAACACATGACAATAGTTGATTTGTACACTTCTTGGTACCATAACTATTTATGTTTCCAACTGTCTCAATACAGGCGCCTAAAAATCGACAATTAGGCTGAAAGTTTAAATATGCTTCGTACGCGAAGAATGAGTTTATCCGCAAGGGAAATAAAACATTAAACCATTTCCATTGTTGGTGGTAATGGACCCGACGCTTTAGGGAGAAAAAAAAAAAAAGAGTTCATACTGCTTTGGAAGGAAAAAGAAAATTAAGTGAAATAGTGAGAAACGAGGATAGTTTACTTTTACACTTTTTTATATACCATAATATTAAAAATTCACTATTTTGTAACGTCACTTTATCAAGAGTTCAGGAAAAAAAAATCTCAAAATCTCAGTCAAAGATGACGATTATTCAATAAGACAAGATGTTTATACAAAAATGTTGTGTACAGGTATATATATATATTTCGTTTATAGTCATTTTATGTTTTTGCACTTTAAATCTAAATACAACTCTGTATTCAGCTTGGGTTTTTGTTTCATTTATATCCAACTATGTAATACAACAACGGCATTATTTAAAGGATTAATATATTTAAAACATATACCCTTTTCATATATGTTATATTCCAGTTAATGCCGCATATGTCAACAAAAAATCTTTCGGGGTTGGCTTACATGGCACAACACACGATTCGTATGCGGGAGGTCGAGGATTCAATCCCGTTTATATTCGTTTTTTATTTTTCTTTCTAAACAATGTTTCAGTAGTCAAAAAATTTTAGTACCTACATCATACGACAAGCACGATTTATCCCCTACTCACAATTATAGCAACCTTCTGTACTCAGAATCTTGCAATATTAATGTCTGAAATGCATTTATCACTAGTGTATTATACTCGACAATAAGAATGTGCGGATCTGTCTTCGGAAGTGTGTGCGAAGCTCAGAGAAATATGACTTCGTAAAGTGTGGATATAAAAAAGGAAACTGCTAGAAATAATTAGAATAGTGTCATTCCTACACCTAACATAGCCTTAATGTTTTCAGTAATTGCAACAAATTCAGCAGTTAGTAGTGGTATGTTCTGGAAATTTCATTATATTCCTGGAAAGTTGTAATGCATTAAACAATGAGAGAAAGGCTTTAAACTTTACACCAAAAATTGCCTACGTACAGTTGCAAAGTTAATTTTTTTTGCAGAAATGTTTTACTGTTCTCACCTTGCAATCTTTATCTTCAAATCCTATACCACTTGGCAAGACATGGAAATCCGGGATATACAGTTGGTTTTATATATACATACATATAGACAGATAGATCGATATTAAAATTAATTCCAAAATCTGTTTACCAAATAACGTTATTGTATTTTTTTAGAAATTAAATTTATCCAAACGATTTGATTTTTTTTAAAACTACGTGTCAGTTGATAGTAAATATTTTGTGTAAGAAATATTAATCAAAATACGTACATAGCAACTAAAGCTAACACTAAATTTGACAAAAAGTTACACTCTTCTGAAGAATACCATTTCTGTATGAAATGCAGTTGAGAATTAAAAAGCTTATGTTTTAGTTAACATTTGTCTCTGGTGTTACTTTTTGTTTTTCTCTACACGTACAAGTTAGACTGAACTAATTGTGAATTTATAAAGAATATTTTAAATTTCTTGCTATATAGGAATGAAATTTTTGAACTTTAACATTTAGAAATACCATACGTTACAATACTAGATGTCATCAACACGGAAATCTAATAAAATCAATCAATGAACAAATGCAACGCAAGAAAACCTGCAACACGTCATTTGTGGCACAGCTAAGATTTTACTGCAAAACTCCCCCTCTGGATATTGAATACATAAAGTCCCAACAAACGATTAACTTCAGTATCTCTACCTTAATTGTAACCTTACTCACTACCTTTATTGTAATTTCAGCAAGTCTTGCAACATTAAAGATAACTTTCCCGATGTTTATTTCTTGTCGTTTTTATGTGAAAAGTGAGGCTCACTTTATTTTCTATAATTTCATAATTTGTATGGTTAAAATAAAAGAACGATTTGTAAGGTAAAAGGGACCGTTTTTCCATGTTGAGCCACAAGTTGAGAAGCATTTCTGATATTATACAACATTCAGCTGTAATATCAAGCGCCTTGCTTCTTTTACTATATAGACAAGGTGATAGAAAGACGTCAAAGTATCTGAAACACCACGCGCCTTCGACCGAGAGAGAATAGTGTTGGTGAATAGGATATTATTTAAAAAAAATTCTAAATAAACTCTAAGTCACATGGTTTATTTCTACTCGTACCCAGCTTCTCACTCTCACTTTTTAATACCCGAATCTGGAGGCGTCGTAGTAGCATGATTATAAGTTTTCCGTTCACGTAGGAAGGAAACAGGAGTAATACTTCCTTCTAAATAGGAGAAAGGAGTGGAATAGTTTTTTTTTTAAATCTTCTTCTGTTCTATTCTTATAGCGACTTCAGTACATGATTGAGATATGACGTTCACCCATTACAAAATACTGTCAAAAATAATCAACTTTGCTCCTAGTGGAATTCTTATGTTTTTTGTTCAAAATGTTGACACCAGTTTTGCTACGTGACGTATGTAATAAAAATAAACAATACAAAAATATATTAAAAAGTTATATATTCTCTATGCCTATTATCAACAACGAAATATTCTTTGCGAGTCTATGCCACAATTAAGATAAACAGTGTTAAAATACTTAGCGGTTACGTCTGAAAGTGATTAATTGTCTTTACCGAACAGATAGCTGAAATAAATACATAATAAATAACACATTCGTTTTAATGGAATTCAATTTATCTTAAATCTTCAGTTGCAACTTATGTTCACAACTTTTTATTAATAGTATCTGGGTTAGAAAGTGTTGAATAATGACAACGTTGGATGTGATTGATGCGTCGTTACCGTGGAAGGGAGGCATTGAAGTTTAATTGAAAAACAAAAATATGTATTAACCTGAACCTTTCCAAACTGTAAATTCGATACACATGAATAAAGAAGAGGCAACAACTGAGCTCCAAATGTCATCGGGTATCTTGTTCTTGCCGTTATCATGACTTCTATAGATACATCCAAAGACTAAGAAGTGTTATACGTCAAAAAAGTTTTTCTCATCGGCTTTTTTTTTGTAGCTTAACGAGGCTATGTCAGGTGTAGGAATGAGACTATTCTAATTAGCTCCTTACAGTTAACCTTTTTACATCCACACTTTCACTGCATTCATATCTTAAATGTTTATTCGTAAAACTGGAAGGCATACAGGACGACAACTAAATGTTGTCAGTTCTCGTGATCAATTATTTCTGATTCGTACATTATCTCGACTTTTTATAATCAAGTTACTTTCGATATAAAACAAAGCTAAAAAATATACATTCGGTCACATTTTATTAAAATTTATTCTTAATCTTTTAACCAATGATTTCATTTTAACAGCATTTGCAGGTACAATCTTTATATATATATATATATATATATATATATATTTACTTTATTCGCTAGATTGTTTGTTTGTTTGTTTTTAATTATGCACAAAGCTACACAAGGGCTATCTGTGCTCTGCCCACCACGGGTATCGAAACCCGGTTTCTAGCGTTGTAAGTCCACAGACATGCCGCTGTGCCACTGGGGGGCTTATTCGCTAGAATCCAAGCTGTTATTTCCCGTTAGGCTTAGTGCAAATTTTCAGTTTAACCACAATACTTACTGTTATTATCTACATTTAGTATTTTTATTCGTGATAAGCATGTGACAGATAAATGTTCTGTAGCAAAATTTGATGTTACATTAGATTTTTATTCGTCAACTCTACTAGTACAAAATAAATTACAGATCAACAAATTATTTTACGTAAATTTTGTACGTAGTTAAGTTGTAACTCATACACTATTAGGAAAATTGAATTATTTTATCGTAAAAAATCGCTGTGAACAGTGAATATGACCACCCCGAATGAATTACATAAATATGCATAGTCTCTGTATATATGCATGGGCGGTGTTTCGCAAAACTTTTTTTTTTAATTCCCTTATAAAGGCGTTTCCAAACTGACCCGGTGTGTTTTATGGGTGAGGTAGCGGTGAACTCCTTTTAGAAGCTAGTTGCGGATGTGTTCTATAAGGTTTAGTTAAAAAAAAAGTGACCAATTCATTTTCATAGTAGTTTCCTGTTTAAGGTAGGCAGTGAAAAACGTATACGGCGGGAACGATCGCAATTTTCGTTCATCGAAATGCCACCACGTCCAGTGGAATCAGTGAAAGGCCTAACAATGCCAAGCTGGTGGCGTAGCCTTCTTTATGTTGGATCCAAACACAACAACAATAATAACTGTCGTGTAAGTGAAGGAAGACGGTGCTAAATATAAGGGTTCAAAATGTCAGCCATTTCGTTGGTACAGTTGGAACTTAATCCATTTCCATGGACGATAATTTTCTTCCTTATTCACTTTGATCAGGATAAGATTGTGAGAACGGACTGGTCATTATTACCCTAGCACTCATCCCACTTTCAGGGTCGGATTTCACGTATACTTTATCTGTTAGACACACTGAATTAGCCGAGAAACGCCATTCCTTGAAACGACGTCCAAAGAACAGTACAAGGCATGCAGAAACGTTCATTTGTTTGTTTAATTTTCGCGCAAAGGTACTCAAGGGCTATCTGCACTAGCTGTCTCTAATTTTAAAGTAATAGACTAGAGGGAAGGCAAATAGCGGGATCGACTGTGTTTTATTGGCTTAAATTTTTGAAGATTTGTTTGAAATAGTACGGAATTCTTGGAAAGAAAACCACAAAAACTGTGAAGGAAACGTGAATAAACTTTTTATTTTTTGTAAATTATTCCTATTAATTAATTTCAAACTAATAGAAGTTTCAAAAATAACGTAAATAATTTTTGCAAGTCGGAATTTGAGAGTTATTTGTTGATTTCAAGTGTTCTTACGAAACTAGTATTATTAGACTAATAATTTACATGCTCATCACGATAGGAATCATTTAGGCTCAAATTCTATTGGTGGCCTTGTTAATTATTGCTTTTTAAACATTTGGTTATTTGAGGTAATCTCATTGAAATATTTATCCTCTTCGAAACTACGAACAAAACATAAAATATTATTCTGTAAGAATAATTTTATTGAACGTTTTCCTGCATTTTTAGACAATAATAAAGATTTAAAAGTACAGAGGCCGTTATGGAAATTGTGGACACACACATGTAAAGCATTCTGATATGATATGTATGCTTGTGATTGATTGCAAGTAAGGTTCAAGAGCTGACTTTTTATCAAATGAGAATGTAATTTTAACTTTTAATCAAATTTCTCTTTGAAAATTTATAAAACGTCCGTTTCTTAATATGGATATCTTATCGTATCTTAAACTATTCTAGAGCACTTTCCAATTTATGTTACCTTAGTTAATAAAGAGTGGTGTTAAATATTACCAAACAACATAACAATAAAAGTTTAAATAAAGATTTAAATAATGTATAAATTATTTCAGTAATTAAAATTTTACAATAAACAACAACAACAATTCAAAGATCAATTAGTATTATTTAAACTGCTCAAACTAATCAACCAGAAACCAGAGAAGCTGACTAAAAACAAAAACTATCGACACCCAATATGTTAGATATTAATACCCAACTTTATTATATTCATCGTTATTATGAAATTAATCTTTTAATTTTGAAATATATAATCCTCAGCCATGCGTGATATAAAATGACACATAATAATAGCCCGGCAACAGTGATTCACTGGTGAGTGAAGCATTGTCTTCATTGCTTCCTGTAGATCGTGAGACACATAACTACGTCTGCCCACCGCACTGCGGACCTTCTGGAAACTGCTGCAGACCTTGTATAATAGTAAGTGGCAGGTACGGCTCAAGCCTAACGTTCCAGTTGGTTTAAACACTAAGATACCGCAAAAAGGTCGACCATAATTTAATATAATTACAACAACTACAGATACGATTGATTTCATGACGTATCAAAGACGTTTTAATGCCACAAAGATCCTTACCGTATGGGATGTTGGGTCTTAAAATTGTTCTAAACTTGTTTCATTTTTGATTTGTACAAGGCGAGAGACCAAAAGTGCATACGGTTTGTACGTAACTCGTACTTTTTAATTACGTGGTTTAATATGTGAAGATCTTTTAACACAAAGCCAGTTACTTTATATATCAAGTAAATAGTGAAATTATTAGCTGAGTGATGATTTCGATATTTTAATAACAATAAATAAACACTTAAGACATTTTCTTTATGCGTTTACAAACATTAATTTACATTTGGTTCACTCGCGATTGAGGACAACATTTATATCGAAGTTCGATCTGAATGCGCTTGCGTCCGCCTACTGCTCCACTTTATCCGTCATAAAAGCATTTCTAACCAAAATGACTAGACCTGGAAGATCAATGCAGAGCAATGGTAGAACGTGCTTGGGCTAAGCGATGAACATCTTAGAGACAAACGGCACATTTATATAATGGAACAAGGGTTTTCTGGAATTCTAATCATCGGAATACTGCGGCCTCACAGACAAAACAACAATAAGAAAAACACAGCAACATTCGATCTGGTGAATAATAAATAAAAACGAATTAGTAGTTTGAATTAGAGGGCGCTGTTTCATAAAATCCACTTTTGTTTAAAACCTCATCGTTTAGGATTTGAGCGTGTGTATTAAAAAGACGTTTTAAAGAACTAAACTCTTCGGTATATTTCATTACTCTAAGAGACGCTCAATAATTTTAACAGTGTAAATACACCCACACTTAAGAGTAAGCTACATGTAGTAGTCGTGTTTCAACGATGCAGACTGGAGAGTCATCTGTAGGCCAACAAAGCAGAGTTACTGTAACCTATAGTGCTTACAATACACACGAGAAGTTCGCAAACTATTGACGGCATTTATTTTGAGAAAGCTGTTTCACTTTTCTTATGAACAAATGTGAGAATATACATACAAGAAGCAGCAACAAAATGTAAAACAGTAACTTGTAATTAGCGAGATCAAAATAAAACAAATATTGTTCAAAGCACAATCATGCTATGGGGGGGGGGGTCGTGGGGACATGCCTGTTTGATATCAGAGACAGAAAACTCTTGTGTGGGTTTTGATGACATAAGTTTCTGAATTGATGCTGCTTGCTTTACATGTGCATCAAATCTGGAGGAAAGATTACTGATAATGTGGCCAAGAAAAGGAATGGTTACTGTTTTCTTAAAGTAATCCTCCACGGAACTATATTCTATATTTGCATGTTGGGCTTATCGTTGACTAGCTCGTGGTATGCTAACATTTATATTAGATTTGTTCTATTGTAATTTTTTTACATAAAAAAATAAGAGGGTTCAGTCGAGCCCCCTGCGTACGTTCGTGTTTAGTTAAGAACTATATTATGTTTACTAAATTTGGAGAAAAAATCAACAGTAAATTTATCACATTTAAGTTACCTACTTACGGACACACGGAGTTCAACAGACCCTGATATGTAAATATAAAAAAAATTCCCAATTCTGTTTAGATTTTCTCTCACTTGAGAAATGCAAATAGCTGCCAGGTGGTAAAGTAATACTACCACTCTCAGTGGAAATGTGGCTAGAAAACAACTTACCCAGAGTGAAATAGTGAAGATTTTAGAAGAGGCAGTAATTGAATCTGACTCTAGTGGAGATGAACCTTTTCCTCCAGACGAAGAAGCAGTTTGTGAGGAAGTTATAGACAAATATTTGACCAGTAGGAGTAATAAAAAATACACTCCTCATCTGAAAAGAATGAAACTATTGCATCGATTGGAAGAGGAACAGGCTAGTTTTCAAGAAGAGAAAGAAAAAGATCACCAAAACGAGGAGGAACGCAATTCTAAAAAGATAAGATGGTGTCTACTCCTGAAAATAAGAAGCCAAATTTATTAGGCATTATAACAAAATGAAGGGTGGAGTAGATAAATTGTATAAACTTGTTTGCACTTTCTCTACCAAACGGATGACCCGGCGTTAGCCTCTGGCTATTTTCAACAACATGTTAGATATTTCTACCATCAATGTTTTAATCATAGAGTTATTTGTCAATCCACAATGGAATGAGAAAAAAAAACAGAAGCGAAGGCTATTTCTTATTAAGTTGGGAATGGAACTTCTGAAGGAGAAATTATAAAAACAACAATCTCTTGCCATTCTACTCGAAAATAGTGGCACAGAAGTTGATGGTGTAGTCGAAGATTCCCCTAAGTTTGCTTCACCTCCCAAGAAAGTCATTATGAATTCTGTTTTAGATCTAAGGATCTAAGACCAAAACGTTTTGTGCTTCCTACAAGGAAACAATTTGTAGCAGGAGACACACTGTAACTAAATGTTCCAATTGTGAGAGACATGAACT
This sequence comes from Limulus polyphemus, assembly GCF_000517525.1. Classification (NCBI taxonomy): domain Eukaryota; kingdom Metazoa; phylum Arthropoda; class Merostomata; order Xiphosura; family Limulidae; genus Limulus; species Limulus polyphemus. The sequence goes on from NW_013667504.1 coordinate 166,604, forward strand.
ATGTAGCAGGAGACACACTGTAACTAAATGTTCCAATTGTGAGAGGCATGAACTATGTAGCAGGAGACACACTGTAACTAAATGTTCCAATTGTGAGAGACATGAACTATGTAGCAGGAGACAAGATCGGTCAAGAAATGATGGAGCTATGAG
>NW_013667504.1:167092-168296 GCF_000517525.1 Limulus polyphemus
TCCAATTGTGAGAGACATGAACTATGTAGCAGGAGACACACTGTAACTAAATGTTCCAATTGTGAGAGACATGAACTATGTAGCAGGAGACACACTGTAACTAAATATTCCAATTGTGAGTGACATGAAGTATGAATACAATTTTTTTTAAGTATCTGCATGTATTACTACCTGGGTGTTGTCTAACAAGGTAAACGAAAATTTAAATGAATTATAACACTTTATTACAAGGTGAGGTTTATTTGACCCCAGGTGTGCCCCAGTGTGAGTAGGGAAGGGGTGTGATAAGGAGGATTAAACAGAAAAGGTGGATATGTAACCTAAAGAGTTTTCCTTTCTAGAGCATATTCTTACCACAGTGCATATGCTGATATGTGAGTGAATATATACACAGCGTGGTCACAGGTAAATAGTCACCACCTTTTCCGAAAAAATGAAAAATTTCAGTCATATTCACATGAATTGATATATTTATAATTTAATTAATATCTAGTAGATCTTCCTTTCACTTCGTGGAGTTCGTTGATCCTTTGGGGCATCGTGAGAATCATCTCGTCAATTTTAGATTGTGGGATTTTCGCCCACTCTTGCTTCAAAACTTGGAGTAGATCGCTCTTCGAAGTTGGTTTTTTTTGGTTGTTTCTGGACTTGCCGGTCGAGTATGGCCCAGAGATTTTCGATGGGGTTCATGTCAGGAGATTGGCTCGGCCAGGGCAACTGGATACCATTTTCTTCCTGCCACTTTTGGATGTTTCTAGCAGTGTGACACTGTGCTCCCATCTTCCTGGAACAACGTTGTGTTCTTGTCCACGAAACCCGAGGAATAAAGTGGCAAGAGTCCTTCCTCCAATATTTCGACGTATTTCGCAAAATTTATGTTGCCAACGCACTCCACTAAGCTCGATCTCCCACCAACCCAAACAGCTCCCCAAACCATCACGCTGAAACCACCATGCTTCACAGTTGGCTGCAATCTGTTGAGCCAAAACTCTTGGTGAGGCATTCTCCAGACCCATATCCTTCCACTGTCCGAAAATTGAGCGAATCTTGATTCGGCTGAGAACAATACGGTCTTCCAAAAGTCTTCCAGGAAGAGGCTTGGTCATCATATCACTTGCCCACTTCTTTCGTCTGACTATGTTGGCAGGTCTTAATAAGGGCTTCCGTCTAGCTGCTCTGCAACGATAACACAATCTGTGGAGAA
>NW_013667504.1:169018-179036 GCF_000517525.1 Limulus polyphemus
CATAAATCAGTTAAATGACGAAAAATTAGGTGTCTATTTACTTGTGACCACTCAGTGTATTTACCAAACAGGTGCATGAAAACTACCAGGGCCATAACGCATTAGGCCAATCTGTAACCAAACAAGCCAATCATAACGTAGTTTTAAATCGCAGATGCAAGTCGAAATTTCGACTAAAGCATTCAATCAATGCGTTCTAGCTCTGCAGAGCCAATGAGGTTATAAAGTAGTGACTCAAAGAGTTGTGGAAGTTCGACTAGGCGTTGAATTGGGTCAATATGTTATAGCACTGTTGGCTAGCGACATACGGGGCCATACACGTGTGTATATGGTTATCAACCACGTGTGTATATACAACCACGTGTGGTAACAGATATATACTTATATATGTATATCCGAAGACTAAGCACGTTTTTGTTAATTCAGAGATAATTTTTTCATTAATTAAGATATCCATCGTTTTATTACAAGTAAACCTGAAACCATTAGTCGTATTTACTAATTAATTAGACTGAAAAAGAACAGAGCTACACAATGGGCTATCTGTGCTATGTCCACCACGGGTATCGATACCTGATTTTTAGCGTTATAAGCCTTCAGATTTACCGCTGAGCCACTAAGAGGAGGCGTCATGAAGTGAAAACAGCTCTGCCTGAAGTACAAAATTTCACAAAGATATTAAACTAATTATCATTAATCATTTTGGACAACCATTTGCCTATACACACTTGACAGGCCAGCGATCTTAACAAGTTTCTAACATATTAAACACCGAATTATACATATATAAAAATGGGCATATATTATTTGGTGAGTCAACATTACGTATTGTTCTTAAAGACTAACCTCTCACTGTATGAAGTATGAATCGTTAGCCTTTTATTAGGAAAAATACATCCATGCTAACAACGCATGCTCGAATCTCTTGCTTGCAGACAAAATATTTTTAAAGTACTCTCAGTGTATATCGTTGATTTAACAAATTATAATTACCTGTTATATGCTGCTGAGCTACGATGCATGGTTGATATACACAATTTAAACAAATAATACACACAACTTCAAACTACTGTGAATTAGATTTACTCAGTCAAACTGTAAAGCATACTTTGGATGGTTTGTGTCCTAGTCAGTTGCTCTCACCTTGCGTTACAACAATAAATGACGTAGATACCTGACGGAAGCGATCACGCGAAGTCACGTCGTTTCAGAAAGTACACAGACGTTGTAGCGACTTACTTGTCTGACTCACTTGTACATTCGTAATAGCAAAAAAAAAAGCAAAAAAAAAAGCAATATGCTAATATGTCCAGTTCGTAAGTAAAAAAAAAATGAGACAAATTTCGAGCAAAGATATACGAGAGCTATCTGCGCTAGCCATCCCTAATTTAGAAGGAAAGGCAGCTAGTCATCACCACTCACCGCCAACTCTTGGGATACTCTTTTACCAACAAATAGTGGGATTGACCGTCACATAATGCCTGAAAGGGCGGGCATGAGCAATCCCGAAAACAACTCTGTCCCTTGCTCAAACCGATTTTATTAACATATCACAAAATTTTACGAAGAAATTAAAAGAGAACCATATTTTTCTGTTTCCCATTCTGCAAATGTGATAATTTATTAAGTGATTTTAGAAGTACGACTGGAATATGGAAAAAGAAAAAACTTATAAAAATTCCGTTGTCATCTGAGAAAATATTGTGCTTTGTTGTTAAACTTCGGTTTTTGTGTAATCAATTATTTTATTTTAATTATTTCACTCAAGATTATAAAATGTAAATAATATTACATTTATACACTACTATAAATATCATACTGGGTTTTACTATTTAATTACTGTGCACATTTTTTTAAAAAGAAAATGAGAAGTAGTCGAACGATATTACAAATTAAATTTTAAACTTGAATAAAATATGACAGATCAAAATGGTCTTTTTATTTATTTATCAGCGCCTGATACAACGAACTTGTGTGTATACAACATCTGGCAGGTTTCCAATAAAAGTACCAATAGAATATATGTGAAATGTTCGTGTAAGAAGAGCCTTTATTTCGGTTTTCACTGAACTAAGTTCCAGGTTTGCAGGTCATTCTGATAATATCAAAATTCTGGGTCACAACGTACTGAAAATGATCTTGATATAAAGCACCGCCGGTGATTTTATAGAGAACGCAACATTTCTGGAGCTCAGGAGGGCTATTTCGATTCACCTAGTCTCTTCAATCCCACTCCAATATAGTGTGAAAACTCCACAGATATTTTTTACACATTTGATTTGCTGTTGGTGCTCGAAATATTCCTCTTATATTATGAGACTTGTTTTTTTTTCCTTTTTAAATTCAGCACAGGTGGTTACAATGAAATATAACATTTCATTTTGTTAATGTTTCACTCCACGGTTTGTACATGATGCAGCTATATGACAAGCTGTAGTATTGGTGTAGGGTTAATTAATACCACAACCCTTTATAGAAAGTTAAGTATTATTGTGAACTTGGCTCTAAGCATTCCCTCTTTAAAGACTGAGGGCTGAGTGATAATATTCAATATTCAATAATCGGCAGCGGTTCGTCCTCAATCAGAAACACAAACTAAACAACAGCGACAACAAAACAAACATCGTACTGTGTATTCTTTATGTTTATTTTCTTATTCTGATCTATCGCGACACACACAGAAACAAGCTTGTGTGTGATCGCGACACGCACAGAAACAAGCTTGTGTGTGTGCTTGTCAATCTGCAGGTTTTAATGCTGTGAAAAATTCCCCTTATATATTTGAGACACTTTTAATAAAAAGTATTACATAATCAGTATGCGATATTTGCATGAAATTTAAGTACACCTGCACTATATCCACCTGGAATACACAGGTACTTTGGCAGAAGAGAAGATATATTCAAGCAACTGTGAATTAAAATGTACTGGTATGATTTTACATACTTCGCGCCAACAAATCTTCGAGCAGTAAAATTATTACAGCCATAAAACGGTTCAACCGTTCCGCCTCTGCTACATTATCTTTACTTTAGATTGGTGGTGATCAGGCCATAAAACAGTTCATCTTTCCTCCGCTGATACATTTTCTTCATTTCAGATTTGTGTTCGGAGAGCTATATTATCAAGTAGGTTGCAACTGTACAACGAACTCCTTAAATAGTTTATATTAAAAAAGGGATTGTTTGAAAGAACAGAAATAAAACTGGAGATATCTAACAGATATTGACCAAAACAAAGGTATTACATTCTGTTAGATTGTTAATAATGACCATGGGTATCATTGGTTATAACAGCGATATACAGATAATTACTGCAGAAAAAGGAAATAAAGTTGATACATTTTCACACACACACAAATAAAGAACCCGTGAAATAAAGACCCACGTTTTGAATCACAAGTCCATTATGTTATTCACTTACAATTCCTCTGAAGTGAAAAATGAGACCAGGTGGGATTCGAACCCGCGCCTCTGCTTTAGCCAATTAAATAATCTAAGAGCGAATGTTCCAAGTCTAGTTTTCACTTTCGATGTCATTAATGCCGGACTTTTGTGGGAAACTTCAACTAAGACAGACGGCTTGCAAAGTTTAGACTTCGTTTTTACCGCTAAATTCCGTCTTTAACTTTTAAATTTCTGATTACAACGTCGTTTTGTTTAAAGAAATGACTCAAAGAAAAATTAGAGAAATCATTCATCCCCTATGTAAAATACACAGAGAACTCCAGCAGTAATAAGTGGGACTAGTTACAATTTTTTAATGGTATTTTTGTTGTGATATTTATCTCTCACCAATTATAACAAATTTCTGCATGTTGTGATATTTATCTCTCACCAATTATAACAAATTTCTGTATGTTGTGATATTTATCTCTCACCAATTATAACAAATTTCTGCATGTTGTGATATTTATCTCTCACCAATTATAACAAATTTCTACATGCTGTGGTATTTATCTCTCACCAATTATAACAAATTTCTACATGTTGTGGTATTTATCTCTCACCAATTATAACAAATGTTTACATGTTGTGATATATATCTTTCCCCAAATATAACAATATAACTTCAGAAATGAACAATAGCCAAGGTGATGTTATTAATAAGAAATTCCGAGTGAATGTAAAAAAAAAGAGTAATTAATAATATGTAAACCACACTGCATTTGCTAAATACAATGCTGACGAGGCCTTTCCCAATACCAGAGCTCTTCAGGCTGGCTGGATTATGACAGACATAGTAGTTGCTGAGACGCTATGCTATATAAATAAGCAAGTTGCTTGATAACAATGTTATTTAGCTCTCACCAGTTGTAACAATATCACTTTTGAAAAAAATAGTCACGGTGTTATGTTATTCAGGCTTCAGCAATGACAACAATAATTGTTTCGGAAATAGTCATAGTGTTATGTTACCCAGTCTTCACTAGTGAGAGCAAGAATTGCTTCAGAAATAAATAACAGTCACGGTGTTATGTTACTCAGTCTTCATTGGTGAAAACAATAATTGTTTCAGAAATAAACAATAGTCACAGTGTTAGGTTACTCGGTCTTCACCATTGAGAACAAAAATTGCTTCAGAAATAAGTAATAGTCACGGTGTTATGTTACTCAGTCTTCAGAAATAAACAAAAGTCTCTGTGTCATGTTCTTCACTGTTCACTATCTGGAATAGGTGTACTCAAACTACAAAGCTTCAGAAAGATTTGGATAACTTCCATAAATTTCTTGTATTTGCCAATATCAATACTAAAACAACACGCATGCGTTTGATAGTATCACGTGAAACAACACGTGACATAGATAACACCAATGTCGTGTTTACTCTCTTGCTAAGGGATTAAATAGCACTAATCAGTCAGCAGAAAGCCTAAAGATTTATTATCACAGTTGGATAAAGAAATAAACACTGAAGGATGATTTTTTTTATTCCATCGAAGCTCTTTTTAAGTGGTCTGGATATTTAGAATTCTATGACGACCCTGAAGACGTGTTATACTCTGTATACAACCATTTACTATGTTTATCAATATAGGGAACGTGTATATGTGTGTGTCAACTCCAGGAGCCACCCCATTTTGGAAAACACGATGTACCATCAATGCTAACCCAAATACTTTTTTCCGCCGGCAGAAATTCACCTTTCACTTTAGGTGGTATTCTTATTCATAGCGACATAGAATAGAGAAGTTACAACCATTCGTGGATATTGACGTTGTGATATTCTTGTAGCAGATACTTTTCACACAGCTGATGACTCACAATAAATTAAAAATGTTGATACTCCAGCATGTAATAACTTATGTGAGATGTTCAACATCTGTGGTTAATTATCTGGTTAGGATTACAACAAATTATTCAATCTTTCAAAACCGACTTATTGAAGAACATGGTTAAAAAAAAATTCCATTGTAGCAAAATACTTCGTCATGATCTTCTTGCACTCGAGGAGAAAGAATACACACAGGTGGCAGCGTTCACACAGTTGCCACACAAGAGGGGGTGATGCCAACAGCAAGTGGACAAAGTTTCGTCAAAAGGAAAGTTAGATGTTACTCTTACTGTAGGAAACTTCTCTACACCTCATGATATGTGGGTAATTGACACTGAGGAACAGTGCATAATGGGAACTGACTTCATGCAGAGAACATGGATAAACTAGCTTCGATACCCTAACAGTCTATGGCCACGAAATTCTGTGCACTACATGGCAATTATTACATCAACGGTTGAACTTCCAGTGACAACAGGGAGGGTGGTCATGGCATCACCACCAAGTGAAATACTCATACCAGGAGTTATTAGGAATAAATCTACATTTAGTGACTGGGGCCTAATGAAACCAGATACTCCAGCATTTCCTGAGAGATTGATTGTTGAAAGAGCTCTCGTGAATCTGAATAATACAAATGTCATACGTGACTTTACTCGGGAAAAGACTTAAATAAGCTTGTTATAAAACGAAAAGTTGTTATGATGCTAATGCTGATAAGACTGGATTTCCTCAAGGTGACATAGTGTGTTTTAAAATCCAACTCCTCGTCTACGTCGTGGAGCACGATAATGGTTCAAGTAGGGCATTTAGCCTGATAGGGTGAAGTACGGTTGAGACTTTGTAGTCTCCGTGGCCTTTACAGTAACTGTGAAGGCATAAAAGGAACCCTAAAAATGAAGCGGATAAGGGTAGGGTCACGACAGGCCTAGCAAGCCGGTGACTAATATTAATATACTTATTGCTAAAAATACACGCAGAAAGCTTCAAACAGGACAACTTCCAAGAAAATATCAAAGAGGCAGTGAGGAGCAGAAGAACCACACGGAGTGAGATAGAAAAGCAGAAGGTCTATGAAAACAGTAGCACATGGGAAACTTCTACAAAGACAGGCCTTAGGCCTACTTTATTTCAGATAATAACGATGACATAATATGTTTGAACAATTCTCATCACAAGGAAGGATAAATTCCAAAATTGGGAAATATCATATGTTACAATGGAAAGAACCAATACTGTAATTTCCAGAACCCAGAAGGACAGGTGGTCTATGTCAAAAGTCATCCATCGTAATTCTCTTTGGAAGCACATCAGTAAAAGAACAGCTAACTCTAGAGAAGAATCTGTCAATGGAAGGTCAACCTACTGAGGAGCTCTGGGTTACTGTCGAGAGGATCAATAAGGACAAAGTTGGTTGGGGATTCATTTGACTACCTACTTAAAACTTCTTCAGCAACAGCACAGTCAATGACGATAAAGGATAAGAGGTCATCCCATCTGCATACCACGGGCCTCTAAAAAGAAAAATACCAAAAGATTTGGTGAATGTAGTTTAGTGTAGCATTTTATTTTTGTATTAGGACTGTCCAAAGGACCTCGCAATCCAGGAATGGGGCAATGTTGTAAGTTATATTTTTTCAATGTTTTAATTTACATGTTAGCTAGAGGGCACATGACGTTAAAATCGAGAAACATCGACTAATTTCTAAACAAGGGTACATTTGTTATAAATATGAGTAAGCACTTAGAGAATATTATAAAAATTCAGTGAAGCATTCAATGTGTGAATGATCCAGCGATTGTTGACAGAGAGACCTCTAATCGAGTTAAGTTATTCAGTAAGAGTTGAAGCTTCTGTAAGCTGATCAGTAATTTAGTCACCATTCGTTATCCGTCAAGGAAATTTATTTTAAACATTATTAAATGTATTATGGCTACAGTAGTTTCAAAATTTATGCTGTAAAGTTTATTTGTGAACTTAGGCCTACAACTTGCATCAAAGTGAATGCAGATATAGCAAACGTTACTGAAGAAAAATAAATTTGTTGTCGTTTTGTGGAGTGGATTTGGCATTATTTTTACCAAATATTCAAACACTTTACAGCACTGACGATTGTATGTGCATATAAAAATCTTAATTTTCCAGAATTCTAAAAACAAGGTTGGGCTATGTAATAGTTGCCCTTTTGTTGCGTAATCTAAATCCACTTGTCAACATCATTTTTCTGATCTGTTCAGAATACACATTCATGGGCGGATACATAATTTTGGAAAGTATGGATCCAACTTTTGGACTGGAACATAAGCTTAATCATATAGAGACCTAGTTGTAATGATACATTTAACTTTTTGATAATATATTGATTAACAAAATAATTACACTATCGTTTTAAAAATAATACATTATTATTAATAATAAATAATTTAAAGTTCCAATTTTCATTAGTAGTATCAAATAATTATTGCTTATTTTATGGTTTCACAAATTGATTAGCAAAGTCTCGGTACTATTTTTTTTCCTCTGGAAAAAGTGGAGGAGGAAGATCCTGATCAGATATTATATGATCCCCAAAAGTAATATCACAGAAGAATAAGCTCTGAATTTTCAAAACTACGTATCCTTGGACTTTACTTAATAAACAGATTAAAAGATTAAAATAAATATAAAACATCTCTTTTAAAATCACTCAAGTCAGCATTCACAAAGTATAATCCATTAGATGCTTTACTGCATGCATATGGTTTGATGTATGTAATACCGCAAGCGGTTTAGCACTGAATAACCAGGCAAGGACACGTCTGGTTGTCGTTATTACACATATAAGCCATCCCCATAACCTAATAGGGAATGCCTAGTTTATACACACATTTCACACACACGAACACTATTTGCAAGGTCAAGTTGAAGTGTGACTAAGCTATACGTACTTAACACCTGTAAGGTCAGTCTAGGTTATGGCTGCACATTATGAACATAACACCTAGAAGGTCAAGTTGAAGTGTGACTAAGCTATAGGTACTTAACATCTGTAAGGTCAGTCTAGGTTATGGCTGCACCTTATAAGCATGACACCTACAAGGTCAAGTTGAAGTGTGACTAAGCTATACGTACTTAACACCTGTAAGGTCATTCTAGGTTATGGCTGCACATTATGAACATAACACCTAGAAGGTCAAGTTGAGGTGTGACTAAGCTATAGGTGCTTAACATCTGTAAGGTTAGTCAAGGTTATGGCTGCACATTATGAACATAACACCTAGAAGGTCAAGTTGAAGTGTGACTAAGCTATACGTACTTAACATCTGTAAAGCAAATTCAAGTTATAGTTACAAGAAATACACGTATATATTATCTCTCTGTCTTGTTTTGATGAGTCAACAAGTGATATATTTTTAACCAGTATTTAACAAATTCCAAACAAACAACTAGTGCACAATGTTAACTGTAATAATAATAATCAGTGATGTTAAAATCTTAGCTTTAACAGTAATTCCAAATTAACTGTAAAAAAAAATAATCATATAATAATAGTACATAATCCGAAATTATTAAACGCATATTAGTAATTCTATATATAATGTTCATGTGGAGACTTGTAGCTCTTGATATTCACGTAGTTTTCAATTGCACTTGATTTACCAACACACGCACTTGTACATAAGCTACAAGTTTCAATCTTAGCATATACAGTTGAAGAGTGACAATCTACCACGTGTTAGATAGACACTCCTAATAAAGTTCCTTGTAATTTGATTTGTTTATTCTGTTACATCAAGTGCTTTGTTGCAATGAAAATTGCACTACATATTTTTCAAGGCGTGGTATTAATTTTAGTTCCTTTGACGAGCACCTTCGCTGCTTAAACCAGCTATTCAGTTTTCAGATAAAAACCTTTAAAGATAAAAACAACTTCAAACTCGTTATAGTCCATGCATGGCTTAGTGGAGAGCGTTTTCTTTGTACAGAGCTATACAACAGCCAAACTGTACTGTGCTCACCACGGGTATCGAAACCCGGTTTTTAGCGTTATAAGTCCGTAGACTTACCGCTGTGCCACTAGAAGGTGAGGTGGGGAATGTGCCCGGACTCTGTAATCGAAGATGTACTGTTCGCGCCCCGTTACTACATAAACGCGCCCCGCACTTTCGGGCTGTGGTTGCACTATAACAGCAACGTTCAAATCCCACTAATCGGTCAGATAAGAGTTGGCAGTGGGTGTTGTTGACTAGCTCTCTTACCGGATCTAGTCGATCAGTTTAAAACTACAGACGTCTAGATGGCTATGCGCATACAGGCTTTGTGTAACTTTGCACGAAAATTTTAAACAACCAACCAAAAACAATCTCTTGTTCCAACTTACTGTTTATTTTTATTAAATATTTCGACATTGGGTCCGTCAATTGTACTCTTTTAAAGTTGACATAATTTTAATACTTATAACTATCTCTATATATTGGGTAATATCTTCACGAAATTTCTTTCAGTTAATATTACAAGTCTTTCACATACAAAAAGTCATATTTCTTAGTGAAGTATTTCAAATCAAAATAAAATAAAGTTTTGTCCATGAATATATTGAGTATTTTCGATGACGAGGAACCCACTTTGAGACTAATAATGGTTGGAGACGGCTTGAATGGGTCTCCAACCATTATATTGAGTATTTGTTTTGAATAGTCCTGTGCAAAGTAATTTTGATGTTAAAATTAAAAAGACTTTTCGTCATCTCAAATTTCCTTTGTG
>NW_013667504.1:180036-181016 GCF_000517525.1 Limulus polyphemus
ATGTGACAAGTGGATAGCTCTGTAACCAAACAAAATTGAAGGCTATAAAAATTATGGTCTGTTTGAGCAATAATGATGAGAGTATTTTATGTTTAATTTCGTACATTTTCGAGGGGTGATGGATAAAATAGGGATGATGACATGCTAAGACAAAATGTGTCGAGTGTACAGCAATAGTGAAAATTCAGGATTTTTTTATATATTTCCTTGTAGAATTAAGAACTTAAAACTTGTATACTATTAAAATATTGATTATCAGCTAAGACTTTATGCTATTCTAATTGGTATAACATAACGAAAGTAGTATAATAAAATTTTGAATGTAAGACACTAAAACCTTGTGTCATGCCCAGTAAAGGTGTTACGACAGCGAAAGTCACGTGACTCTGGGAGCATGCACGCTGGAGTTTGTTTTGTTTGTTTTTTTGAATTTCACGCAAAGCTACACGAGGGCTATCTGCGCTAGCCATCCCAAATTTAGCAGTGTAAGACTAGAGGGAAGGCAGCTAGTCATCACCACCCACCGCCAACTCTTGGGCTACTCTTTTACCAACGAATAGTGGGATTGACCGTCACATTATAATGCCCCCACGGCTGAAAGGGCGAGCATGTTTGGTGTGACTGGGATTCGAACCCGCGACCCTCAGATTGTGAGTTGAGCGCCCTAACCACCTGGCCATGCCGGGCCGCGCTGGAGTTTATTGAAGGATCACGAATTTGCCTGGCAACTCTAGTCTGATCGAGATGCCCTCTTTTTTAATGCATAAGCCTGGCAAAGAAAGCTAGAGGGAGATAGATAATTGAGTCAAGTAAATGTGGAAATTCTGTGTCTTACAAGGTTGTATCGAGGAAGAATAAACTGGGTTAATCAAGAAAGGACTTGTATCACTGAAGTTTCTCAGAAAGAATGTCTACCGGAAATTAACAAACAAGTGGATACATAACAAAGTGGTGTCAGAGAGTGGGACGGAAAAAGAGAG
>NW_013667504.1:182016-183417 GCF_000517525.1 Limulus polyphemus
AAAGTGAATTAAATACATTAAAGGACGAGTTACTGTCTTTTACACAGGAGGATATATTAACCATGGACCTATACAGCCCCAGACAACATGAAGCCCCTTCCAGACCCTGTAGCTAAACCCTAATGCAGATATCTCAGTTCTGTCAGAAGTCACATTCCAGACATGTGTCTCAGCAATAGGGGTGATCTAGTGCGAAGGAAGCCACCATGGGAAGCATATATAGCACAACTTGAGCTCCTGGCAGAAATGAGAGGATGGACAGAGGAGCAGAAAGCAATGTACCTGGCAACGTGCCTGAAGGGACAACCACTGGAAATACTTGGACAGTTGTCAGCAGACGACAGGCACAACTATAGAGCACTAGTAGCTGCTCTAGAACTCAGGTATGGAACTCAAAATCAGTCTGAAGTCTACAGGGCTAGGTTTAGGACTAGAGTCTGTGCTAAAGGGGAGAGCCTGCAAGAGCTGGCACAGGATTTAGAAAGTATGGCACATAAGGCCTACCCAACTGCACTACCCGATGTCCTCAAGCTGTTGCTGAGGGATCAGTTTGTAGATGCCTTGGACAGTATACAACTGAAGATACAAGTAAAGCAAGCACACCCTTCTACCATGCAGGATGCAATGGCCAGAGCTCTTGAATTCGAATCCTACATTAAGTCCAGCAAAGAGGTACCAAGGTTGGTACAGGCATCAGGATTCAAAGCCAGAAAGGGGCAGCTTTCAGAAAAGTTTGAGGGACTTTGCTGGCAATGTAACAAACCTGGGCACAAGAGAGCTCAATGCCGGCAACTTCAACACAAGTAAGATGCCACTGCAGGAAAGGCTGCTACCCAGAGAGGTTGTTGGAACTGTGGAGAGCAAGGACATACGAGGAGCCAGTGTAAGAAGAATACTACCAATAAGTCAGCCTCAGGGAAACCAGTAGTGGTTGGTGATGAGGGACGCCCACCAACCCCCATCGTGAAAGTCCCAACAGCTAAGTGTAAAATGGCAAGCACACATAGTGTCTACGTGACAGGAAAGCTGGATGGGCAAAAGTCCAACTCTGTCATAAATTCTGTATCTCAGCAAACCCTTGTGATTATCAAGGTGCTAGGTCACAAAGGAGTACCAGAAGCCATACAGAAGCTCTGTGGTGTGACAGAACATTATGCAAGGTTGTGGGGACCAGTGTGGGTAACTATTGAGCTCATGGGTATGAAGGACAGACACAAAGTATACTTGGCTGACATTGAAGACCAATGCATACTAGGGTTGGACTAGATACTACTGAGGAAATGTGTAGTTAATTTAGATAATATGACATTCAGGAACAACAAAGGCCAAATTCTGGTAAGTGTTAAAAGAGAGGTTGAACTAACCAGGTGCCATCAAGATTTGAAGCCAATAATTGATTTT
>NW_013667504.1:184317-189686 GCF_000517525.1 Limulus polyphemus
CTGATGGAGCAGATGAACCTCAAGTGAAGCAGAAGCCAACGAGACGGAGACCAATACAGAAAAAGAAACGTCCTGTAAAATTAAGAGACTTTGTTGTATCTTAATTTTGTGTTTGTAAATTCTGTACATTTAATTAAGTTGTTGTTAATTATCTATTGGTTTAATGTAAGTGGCTATTTCATTTTTTTACTAGTATTTCACATGTTCAAGAAAAAAAGCAATTTAAATCAATGCAGTGGTAATCGGCGACATTTAAACTTTAGCTTTAATACAATTTTTAATGAACTATTGGAACAAAAAATCATATATTAATATTACATAATATGGAATTATTCAAACAAATATTTACTTTTAATAGTTTGCCAAGAACCAAATTTATTTTGAAAGATTCTCCGAATTCTCTCAGTAAAATACTTTCAAAGGCACTCTGGGGCGATCCTATTACCATCGTTTGTGCTCTAGGGTGTGGCAAAAGGAATACGTGCACGTGCGATTAGAAATGAATTGTCAGACACGATATTTATAACCCGAACAAGAAAGTGAGTGATAAGTATACATTTTATGAATTTCTATGAGAAAATAAGGGGGATTTTATATATATATTCTTTGGTACTCCTCAAACAACTAGAAATACATAGGTGAGTTAAGCATATTACTTGATACAAAAACTTTAGAAATCATAGATATCCAAATGATGTAATGTATCACTTTAATCAAGGTAATTGCTAGTGGATATATAAACGTTTTAAATAGTGTTGTAGCTACACATATGTTATACGTACATACAATTTTCCTTCCCTGTATTATCTTTGTGCTGTAATGTCTTTACTACATTTTAGATTGCCAAATACACCAGGGTGGAGCGGGAATTTAGAGGTGGAGGTGTTGGCTGCTTTTCCTGCAAACCAAGTTTTGCCCAAGCTGTACGATGAATTAAATACTACGAAAACTACTACTGAAAAACAGTTGCCTTCGTAAATGGTGCCTATTAAGGTTAAGATGGGTCTTGAACTTGTATATATTTCAACCAAAACCTTGAATAAACATCCAGTTTTTTTAGTTGTTGTTTTAATGTAAATCGTATTACCTCTGTTCAACTTTTCACGATATGTACATGTTGTCAAACGTTTCATGAGAACTTTAATATATCCCATCGATCGTTAAATTCTTTCATACATAAAACATACCAAGTTTGCTGATGTCAATTTTTTTTCAGAGTTGTATATTAAAGTATTTCTTTTAATAGAGATTTCAAAGTAAAAGTAATTCATTCACACGCGCATGCTGTTAACTTCCTCCTCTCCTTTACATCCATCCACTATCTCTGTTTACACAGTAAATTGGAATAAATAAACGAGAAAAATAAAAAAAAACTGTTTCTTTTTAACTTCTGAAAGTTTTTGGCAATGACGTCTATCTGGATAATATAAAGAAATTTCATTCTACCTCTTTTTTTAATCACAATTTTCCAAGAATTAAAAAAAAATACATAACTATAGTAATAACTAAGAGTGACGTTAATGAATTACTTATATATATATATATATAGTAAAAAAGGGTGTAAGACAATATGAATATCTGTGATGTTAATGAATTACTTTGGTATTAAAAAGGGTGTAAGACAATATGAATATCTGTGACGTTAATGAATTACTTTGATATTTAAAAATAGTGTAAGGCAATATGAATATCTTTCAAAATTCCATTTTAAATTAGTTTATGATATTTTGATTACTTACATAGAAGTACTGTACAAATTAAAACAGTGACTGGAAAAAGACAAATTAATAATTTATGCAAAGTACGTAATATTGTAATTACCGTTTGGTATCAACGCATTATTTTTAGAAGACATAAATCTGATTCTTCTCCGAAAAAAAAAAGGTTAAATAAATTCCACTCCGAAGTGGTTTACATATGTAACTCAAATACTTATCAGGATAATTTGAAAATTTAAATATTATCTAGAAAAGTGGTGATGTTTGTACCTTAGGAATCTTTAGGTTTTATGTAATATCTAAGGTTTTTTTTTGTTCTTGTTTAAACAGTTTTAAAAAATTGAAATACTTTTTGTAGATAAAAAAGGCAATCAGTTAAGCTTTCTGTTGACGAAAATAAATTACATGTTATTCCTAAAGAACTGATAATAATAGAAATGCTGATCTCTTTATTTTGAATGCTTCAGTACATCTATAAATATAAAGAAGGTAGGGGAACAGATATTATTAATACTTTTCACAATATGTAAAATACTCATATAATTATATATTTTAAAAACGTGGCAATGGTACGACCTTCCGTTGTTCAGAGAATAATTTTGTGTCAATCGAATAGAAAGTTAAAAAAATTCTTAGAAAACAAAATATTGTTAATTTTTGTATTATTTCACGTTTTAGACAAATGCTTAATCAAAAATTATAAAAATACCCTTTTCCCCAAAAACAAACAAATATTTAAATGATAAGACTAACCCTTTAATCCTGATTTTAATGTGGGAAACAAAAATAAAAATAAGGTCATTGGGAATCTTTGTTTTCTAGTTTTGTAGAGGCTTTTCAGTCCCATTCGTGCTATTATAAGGGCTAAAAATTATTACAAATATAAGTATCTCTTATTGTGTATATACGATATGGAGGGATGTGCAGTAAAGTATTTTCCAGTAAAAGTTAAAATACCAAGATCAGAGTTACTATAAGCGATAGTTTCTGTGATTGCGATGTACGCACATAAACAATTTCGATCTTATCTACTTCGGATACGCCTGTCTAAAAGCCTGGAGTTTCACACACAATGTGAGATGATAACATAAACTTTATTGTGAGCAAATAATCACGTGGAAAAGTAACAAAAAATCTAAAAAACAATTTTTTTAATTAACTGTTTGTTGTACAAGTAGATAAGAGGAATCTGTTTTGATTTTTGTTTCTCATAGTTCCTGCTATTTTCCCCAAAAGAGGGTCGGAAAGCCACTTGGAGGGGGGTCACCTGTTTAATCCACTCGCACCACCATATAGTAGTGTGTTATCGGTCAGTAGACACTAAAATGACGTCACTTAACGATGTAATTTGTATCGTCGTGACGTTAGTAAAACGTGTGCATGCCATAAATCATGAGAAGAATTATGCACTCTGTAGGCTACAACACAGCATGACATATGAAATTCAAAAGCAAGAAATAATATTTACCCTAGAAACAAAACACCTTCGGGGACCCTGCGGAAGTACATCTAATTTAATTCTTGGGCTACTCTTTTGCCAACGGATAGTGGGATTGATCGTCACATTATAACGCCCCCACGGCTAAAAGGACGAGCATGTTTGGTGGGACGGGGATTCGAACCCGCGACCCACAGAGTGCGAGTCGAGCTCCCTAACCACCTGGCCATGCCGGGCCCGTTCATTGAGAAGTTTGTGCAATATTTAGATCAGTGTTACTTATTGGGGATACTAAATTACTCGATCGTCTAGCCAAGAAATTGTATAAGCCAGTTTATTTGCACGTTAATAGTACCATAAGTGAGTAAATTTCTGTTGAAAGTAAAAACGTTATATGTGACGTTATGTCTCCAACCGTGTAGAAGTGATAGTAGCCTGTAGTAGATAAACTCATTTACTATCGTTGCGCATTATTTTCGCCAAATAACTTAAAAGAACCCCGCCCAACGAAAGAGCATGTTACAACAGTATCTTTATGTAAAGAATTACGAACCCTCTCTTCACACACACAACTTTTAACATTGAGTCTACGGCAATCAGAGGTCAGCTCTACTAAAGGAAGCCTCAGTAGTTTTATTTCGTGGTAACGTGCTTGGATTTTACACAAGCGTATGTATACATACGAAACAAATTCATTGTGGCGAAAACGACGTGGCTTAACAAGTCACTCATGCATTATTCGATTTTTTTTTCCTTGAATGATTCTCATAAATCTTTCAGTGGTGTGCTTAATTACATGGACCAAAAAGTTTTGTGTAATTTCGTCAGTTTTTCAACCTTCCACTTCCTATTTCTCTTGAATATTTTATAACAATTCGTCTTTAATGTTTCAACAGAAGTGAGTGCTTAAGTAGTCTACAAAACTTTCAGTGACACATGTGACATCTTTTGAACAAGAAGCAGATTACAAAAGCACGTGTTTTAGGGAGTAAAGCCATGTGCAATCAGTGCATTTTGCTTCTCCTTCATTTATAAGAGTCAATATCGATCTCTACGTGAACACTTTTAAAAGTTAAGACGTTTTAAAATAAGACATGAATTATCGTGCACTAAGTTCTCCATTAGAAAATACCAGTGCACTAATCAATTCAGTACCTAACACATCACCGTTAATTAGAGAAGCACGTGCGTGGGGAAGTAAAACTTGGGTGGAGTACATACTTTAAAACTCAGTCTGTTGCGTCTTGAGCATCAGAAAAAGTGAGTCTTGCTGCCGATTTGCTCTATATATATTTATGTAACTATTTTTAATAAGCTCTTTAAGATTCTTGTAAATGAAAATCACATTGTAGTTTAATAAAATAAATTAAGTTAGCTAATTATAAAGAGATACAAGGCAATAATTATCTTTCTGGAAAATACGGAATAGTCCATAAGCTAGCAATAAATATAAATGTAAAAAAGACAAAAATATGAATGTACTACACAAAAGCCTATTACAGTAGCTATGAAGCGCCACCATTTTGAAATATAAGCTTATAAAAGGATGAACGTCAAAAGCTCATTACAGTAGCTATGATCGCCATTATTTTGAATTATGAACGTAAAAAAATGGATGGACCTACTACATAAAAGTATAATACAGTAACTACGAAGCGCTACCATTCTGAAAATAAAACTTTAAATTGAGCCAGTTCAATACGCTTAAACTGTTTCTAAAATCCTATTTTCGCAGGTTTATTTATTTATGTTTTCCATCGGCCTTGAGCTGCCCTAGCTCATTCAAAATATGGGTAAGCAGATGTCAAACGCCCTTACAAAAAAGGCTTAGTTCCAGCGAATCAACCTACTATTTAGGTCTATGCCAAAAAATGTTGGAATTTGTCCATGTTGTGTGAAATGCTATACAATAAGATATAACACTAGTCCTATATTTCAGCATAGTTCTAATTGTTACAAAATCTGGTAATCAAACATCATTGAATGAAAAAAGAACAATAAATAAAACCGCTTTGAGAAACCTGACGATAAAAACCAAACAAAATAATTAGAGATTAATAAAACAACTTATGCACAAAGTAAGAAAGCAAAACAAATATACAGATTTGGTTAAATCCAAAAATAAGTCTTGTGGCTAAGGTGAAAACCAGCGTCAGAGTATCAAACGATTTTATTATATATATATATATATATATATATATATATGTGTGTGT
>NW_013667504.1:190686-201601 GCF_000517525.1 Limulus polyphemus
ATATATATATATATATATATATATATGTGTGTGTGTGTGTGTGTGTGTGTTTAACAGATGTGTTATTCATACCATCAACCTTAAAACTCTGTACGGTATTTATAAAATAGGAGATTTTCGATAAAAGCACGTGCAAAACATGAACTGAGATTAGTTACACCACTATGACTGCTAATATTCAAGTTTTGAAGTGCCTACAAACAGGATTACTTCTGTAATGACACAATTAGTTGGTGACTTGGTATTTTAGCATCATCTTACACTTTATTAAACACTCGCTATTAAATTCACCCTCTGGCAAAACTAATCTTCTAAAATGAATCAAATATCTTTTGCGTGTATATGTTTTATTTAATTTTTGTTGTTGTTCTTTTGAGCATTGGCTTAATAGTGTTACGTCTCTAGTCGTTTGTTAATTTCCTGGTATAAACTCTTCCCGAGGAACTTCAGAGATACAAGTCCTTTCTTAAATAAAACTAGTTTATTCTTTCTCAATTCAACTTTGCAATACACTTAATTTCTACAGTCAGTTTAAACACACGCTATAATTCACAATGATTCACGCATTTACTTACCGTCACTACCGCGCTTGACTCAATTGTTCGTTTCTATATCTGTCTATCTGCAATTCAATACCGACTAATTGTCTGGCGCACTTATATACAAGAATAGAGGGCGCCTAGCAAATACTGGATTATCGTGATGTTCCCCGATCTTTCTAGAACACATTACGTGTTACCAGCGTCACGTGACTTCCGCTGTCGTAACAATAGTTTGGATGTTTTGAGAATGTTTTCTTTTTGTGCTGTGTTTCGATTTTTCCATTTAGTTTTTATTATAAAGATTCTCTAAGCCTAGTATTAGCAAAACTATTACTAATTCAAGCGACGTCAAAGCTTCCGTATACACAAATTATTTTATCCAATTTGTATAGATGCCGACTTTACGGGAGAAAAAAAAAAACTTCAGAAAACTGAAATGCTAAATTAAGTTACTGCAAAACCATGTTATTCTAATTTTATGCAATATTCAGCATCATAGTCTATAATTCTCTTTTATTCATATAAACTTAAGGCTCATGTTGGCTTTATATCCGGAAAATAACGCGCTTTGATAAAGATAAATGATAAAGAAATAATCAAGATATTTTAATATTCTACATACAAACAAAAAATGCACAACATCAGTTAAAGTTCAAGCTAAGGACCATTACAAAAATTATCCAGACGTACGAGCACAAGTGCTGAATTTGTAGTTAATGCTTTTATGAAAAGATAAATTTCATATGGATGTACATAAGCACAAATAACATTAACAAATCTCACTTTTCACATTTATTTTGGACAATCATGTTATGTTGGAATAAAAATCACTTTAACAAAGCATCCAAACTAAGTGTATTTTGTCATTCTAATAGGAAAAATGATTACGAATGTAAAGGTGTGTATTATACATAAACATTATTTTTGCAAAGTTTATCATTAAGAAAAACTATTCGACTTATGAACAAAGAAGAAATAAAAATTTGAAAGTATACACACAGCAAACTCATCTTTATGGGCCTTTAGAAAAGTGAAACAATTACACCCAGCCGGGGATGGTTGATATAAGCTAAACACAGATTAGATAGAACCTGAGCCAAACCTATATTTTGTAGAGACAAGTATGGATCGATATTTACGTAACCTAGCTAGCTATAGTAATATAGAAAGTTTTCGTGTTACAAAAGTATTGAACCAAGAAAGTCAAACTACAAAAATCTGAGTTACTTAAAATTAAAAAAAATATATATTCCTACTTTGGCTCCGACTAATATAATTACACAAATTTGACAAAGTAGATATAAAAATTGTAATGCTGATTGAAATCGTCCTCTCTCTTATTTTCTGTGTTATTTATAAAATTGTTGACTACTAAGAGTCTTTACATCACAGAGTCTTCACATCACACAACGTTAACACCATTGTTGTGTAAATAAACATTCTGTTCACTTTTAAACACCCGGAGTATAAATAGCCCCCCCACCCACCCACCCGCTATAAACCGGGTCTCGATACCCGTGGTGGGCAGAGCACAGATACCCAATTGTGCAGCTTTGTGCTTAACTACAAACAAACGAACATATAAATAGTGATTTTTTTTTTTTTATAATACTCGTTTCTTTTTTTATCAGCTATACATTTTCCACCAGCAATACCAAGCATAGGGCGCGCGTATACCCGATTTGATTCTATTACTCATCTGGACCCCCTACCAACCTACCCTCAAATGTAATTATATACCCACAGTAGCGCATCATCCACTTTATATATACTAGTATATTTTTCGGTACAAAAAAGGAATCATTGGGACCCCAGACGGAAGAGTTCTGTGAAAGAATTACAGCGATAAGGTTCGTCATTATTTTTCTGTACGCTTGTCTGAAAAAGTCACTCACTTAGATGAAAATTCATTGATATAGTGAATATTTGATTCACTCCATTAACACGTATATAACGATTTAGGTGGCTTTATAAGTACAATAAGCTTTAGTTTTACTCAGCCAATACAATGAAATAGTCGTTGTTAATATTCAGACATTTTAAAAGTCGTTTTAAACAGGCGGTTTTTATGGTCGCCATTTTGTTTCATCACGATCCCTACTATTAACTACTGCCTTACTTAATGATAAAAGCATACTTACAGTACGAGATGAGCAGCATAACACTGTGCTACGTTATGATTATTTACAACTTTAACTAGAAGGGTAGAGAAAGGAACATTTAATGCTTATGAAACAATAATTACCAGCACTAATGAGTGCTACAGCTTGAAACCGGGTATTTGTTACTTTTATTACCGTATTTCAACCCCATCGCTCACTTTAACCTATCATTATTCAAATCAATTATTAAGCAAAAAGAAAATTACAGACTGAATGGTGCAAAAAAAGGGAGGGGTTGATTTGATCTGTACAACAATGGAGTACATAGCACTTATTGAATCAATGCAGACTAAGAAAGATCCATTATTGAACAATTCGTGCTTTGATGAGCTTTTTAGGGCTAAAACGAGTTGCTAAAAAAGTTTCTCGACTTGGTTCCAATTAGTAACGAGGTCTTCTCGCCCCTATACGAATATGAACAGTGTAACACGGCACGTTCAAACCACAAACGCGTTTTATTGATGTTATACACATTCAAACAGGCTAAAGGGTAATAGTTAGTTATAATTTTGTTAACGACATTAAAAAAAAGAAACATGATGAAGAATCCCGGTTCACTAACGAACCCCTAGATGAAAACCAAATATGTACTGATCTATAGTTTTCAATAATAAAGACTGTGTTCAAAACTTCACTAAGCAATCACATTTTCTCCACACTTGTAAAAATTCATCAACAGATTGACAAGTAGCGATAGGGTCTAGCTTGGCACCTATTCTAATAAAATATATTTCACGAGAAACAATGGTTAAAGAAGTGGCCAACTGAATTCAAACCCCTTTGTTATAGAAGTTATGTTGATGACATTCTTAATATGTTTCAAACATATAAACAAGCAGAAAAACTTTGACATATTTATGTAAACAAGTACAATAAAAAAAATAGATTTATTAAAAACAAGTAGGAGTCGATCTATATATATATAGCCAGCTATAGGGATAACTTGTAGTTTTGACTTTCTTGTTTCAATACTTTTCGTAGCATTAAAACTTGTTATTTTGTGGATATATCGATCCCGACTTGTCTTTATAAAACATTTTTTTATTATGTTTGTTTGTTTCCTGTTTATTAGTTATATTTTTGTGAACCAGCAATACTAAGCGTGGGGCACGCCTGTACCAAGCTACTCTCAAATTTAATTATATGCCCAAAGTAGCGCATCGTCCGTTTTATATATACTAGTATCTTTTTCGGTACAAGACAGGAATCATTGAGACCCCAGAGGAAGAGTACTGTGAAAGAATTAGAGCGATAAGATTCGTTATTTTTTCTGTAAGCTTGTCTGGAAAAGTAACTTACTTAGATAAAAATTCGTTGAAATAGTGAAAATTTGATTCACGACTTTATAAGCACAATAAGATTTAGATTTGCTCATCCAATACTGTGAAATAGTCATTGTTAATATTCAAACATTTTTTATGGCAGCCATTTTGTTTCATCACGATCCCTACTATTAAGTACTACTGTACTTAAATATAACACAATAACATCAAATTTACTGTTGAATATGAGGAAAATAGTACTTAATTTTTTATATCTGTCTCTCGAATAAAGATGTTTTCACTATATCGCCTTTACAGGATTAAAAACTCATTTTGATAGCTTTGCACTTTTGATTTACAAAGAAATCCCGATTAAAATCTTAATTAATTGTGCTCATGAGTAATAATGAGCTTTTTCGCACGGAGTTGAATAATATTAAAAAATGCTTTTGCAAAAAGGATTTCGGTATAAATGTATGAAAGGTTATCACCACCTTATAAATAACTAATAACTGTTCTACTGTGACCTTTGATATGCCAAATAAGAAAGTGACACTGTTCATACAGTTTATGGGTATACAGTCGTATAACAACAAAAGAAAATACTTCATATAAATTACCTACAGGTGTAACTTAATTGTATTGTTGAAACACAAAACAGACTAAGGGCTATGTTCCCCTTAAGGATAAAATTGTATTCATGCAGTCCTCCGTAGCATGTCTATACGCGTGCCCAAATTACAAACTTGAGTACATTGGTTCTACCGCCAGGAGGCATCAGCAGAACTACAAAGAACATCGGAGCACTGACAAACACAGGTTGGAGTGTAGTGATATTCAGCAATTCAAAATTACTTTACAAGCAAACAATGAAAGTGACTTATACACATTGAAAACCATCGCCATTCAACTTAAAAACTAGAAAACAGTCTCTATCTCTGAACCTAAAAAGTTTTATTAGCTCATAGACTTCAACATATAACTCAGTGTTACCAAACAACAAAGTTGGAACGCCATGTGAATAATTGTTTTGGGATGATCATAATGTATGATCTTAAAAATAACTTGTTCCGGCCACGATTGAACTGAAACAGGCCAGAAACAGTGTTGGTAGTGGCGAGGCATACACGAGCTTTCCGAATCGGTAGCAGTATTTATCATTCATGCACATACATATATATATATATATATATATAGGCCTTTCTATTAGGTTTACCGTTGCTGTTCTAACTAGTCTTTCCTTATATAAATGTATCCAAATTTAAGACCCGATTTGTTTTATCAGTATACCGATTTGTAAACCCTTGACTTAAACAATGTAGTAAGTGGGCCTATAAATGAATACAATTAAGGGCCAGTTTCTGAGAATGTGACATAGTAAGAATAACAACTCGCTTCAAACCAGCATTACAAATTGAAAGTTATTATGTATACTGCCCACAAAATTAAATCGTTATTTGAAACTAATACTGCAATTAGTAACAAAATAAAAAATTAACTAATGTAATACGAGGAAAGAAAAATGACGTTAATTAAAAAAAATAATGTATTGTATTAACGTTTTACATAAAAAATTACTCATTCTCACGGTCTAAATAAAACAGAATCAATAAAACAATAATGTCAAGAAAAGTCATGGTGATTTTAAGTTATCTATCAAGAACGCAGTATAAAGTTGTAACAGTAGGTGTATATTATTATTGGTATTATGAATGCTCGAAGTTAAAATGCCGAACAACTGCGATATCCGTCAATCAAGTTGAACTAAAAATGGCAAACTAAGAGTCGAGTTAATTGGGCAAGGATGGATCCAGGATTTTGGGTAAGGGTGGAGGGGTCTTCCACCCAAACAAAAAATATTTTTAAACTCAACTCCCCTCGATCCGCCAGTATTGGGTGTTTTTTTTCTTCTTAAATGAATGAGCTTTATACAATAGTAATCAAAAGCATGACTGAATCTGTGATCAATATGAATATAATTGAAATTTATATTATTTTTGAATTACCATGGTAATAAGATAACGAACATATATTACTATTCTAAGTTTAAAAAAGCAAGTGGCCACGATATTATTATTAAAGCTTATAGAAAGTTGATATAGAAAAGTGACAAACTGTTAATACAGAAAAGCTGAACAAAATTATTCATGTCAGTGCACGTAACAAAATTACGTTTACGAATATGGCAACTTTTTATTTTTATTGTAAGGAGTAAAATACAGTGTGTTAAAATTACATAGAATCATTAACTTAAGTCATTCAAAGTTCAAGTTCAAATGAAGATTCGAAAATACAATTTTTAAATGCCATTGTATTCAAAAACGATACAGCTCGCTTGCAAATATGGCTATTAAGAGCCTTATTTTACATTAACAACAACAAAAAAAAAACACTTACCACTGAGCCTCAAAATGTAAATAAATTCCTTTCTCCATTTAACGGCCACCAGGCATAATGTCCTCAATTCTAGTCGGTGTTACTAAGTGTTAGCTGTTCCGCTGACACCAGCTGAAACAAGTCGTACACTTTGAACTATTATTACACGTGAGAGAGGGTAACTGTTCTTTCAACTCTTGCGATGATTCATTCTGGCAAGCCCACGTGCCATGCGAATAAACAGACTAGTTGTAATTTGAATTATAAAGAACACAGCGATTATACTTAAAGGCTACACATCGAAGAAGCTGCATTGATGTGCACAGGGTTTTGGTGATTCAAACTTAAGTATAGAACTGATTACCTTTTTATTATGATTTTTAAGAGATCAAGTTTTTAGGCTTTACGTACATCTGTGTCTTTTCTAGTTTCTTTATTGAATCAAAGTTTTCAAAGTATCAAATGTACGCAATAACGTGAACACTAACAACACTGTAACGTCTAGACTTACTCAACGATCTCAACGACTGCTTACAGCAACGCGTAGACGTCTAGTACCATACACGCAGCAGCATGCTGGAACAGTCTATTGTTACAGGGGGAGAAACTTAAGATATAAAACTCATTTCTGTGTAAGGGACAAGGTGTGACAGCATAACAAACTTATCACTAAAATTGTTGTTACTACCAGTGCATACATTATTTCGTTATGAGTCTGAGGAAATGATATCACACTCCGCTTGAGATGTCAAGGGAAGGTGAATTTAATTTTCATAAATATTTATAATATTTTGAAAGTTAATTGATCTTTCCATAATGCCACCTTGTGGCTCAGCGATAAACCACCAGCCTTATAGCACTTAAATTTGGAGTTCAGTCCCTGTGGTGGACACAGTACAAGTAATCCATTGTGCAGCTTTGCTCTTAATAAGAAACAATACATTTTTCGAAAATACGTTATTACAAATTATACTGTTTTTAGACAAACACACAAAAAGAAAGAAAATACGCAGATAACTCATTGCGTTGCTTTGTGTTTAAAAAGCAAAGATAAGCCAAAAATTTGCAATATTGGTGAAAAATGAAAAGGTCTATCTATGTATAAAGAACAACTGTTTAAATTTAAAAAGAAAACTTAGTTCATCACAGTAAAATGAAACCTTAACGAGGTTTATACCTGTAATCAACCTACAAACCATAACGAGGTTTATACCTGTAATCAACCTACAAACCATAACGAGGTTTATACCTGCAATCAACCTACAAAACGTAACGAGGTTTATACCTGTAATCAACCTACAATTCTTGTAACGTTTTAGAATAACGTTTTTTGAGCATTTTTAGTCCAATTTTCTGTAATCTGTATATAAATAAAAGCCGATTTCAAAACTAAATGGAAGTTTAGCGTTTACACAGAGTTTAAGGTCCGGTAGGGCTTGATGTTTCACTTGCAATATGTGTGTCACAGGATCGATAGCTGGCGTTGAACATGCTCTTTCTTTCAGCCGCGGGGGCATTATAATGTGACGGTCAATCCCACTATTTGTTAGTCAAAAGTAGCCCAGTAGTTTCGGTGGGTGCAACCGGCCGGTAGCCTCCTCTATGGTCGGTAGTACAAAACTAGGAATGGCGGACAGACAGCTTTAGTAGACTTGCTATAGATAAACAAACATGGGGTTTAAATAATATTTTGATCAAAGTAAGAGTTTTTTTCTTCCCGATTTGTAAAAAAAAATCCTTACGTGATAGAAAAAAATGAATATTATTTTCGAAATTTGCGTAACTGAATTGTGGAAAATCCATTATTAAAACAAAAACAACTTTTATGAAGTTTAAATTCGCAGGCCTGTGTTGTCAAAAGTTTCAAAAAGAAAAGTTTAGTAAATCATCTTTTTTTTTTCCTCCATGTATTTAATATGTTAAGAAGAATCAGGGTTTTGTAAATTGCTTAAACCATCCTGTTTGTTTGTTTGAAGTTAAACACAAAACTACACAACGGGCTATCTGTGCTCTGCCCACCACGGGTATCGTTGTAAGTCCGCAGACATACCGATGTGCCACTGGGGGGGCAAACCATTCTTTTATGAAATGTTCTTGTGTACCATTGCAAAGCAGGCAAATGTTTGTTTTACTCGATGTCGGTATTAAAGATTTCGACATCTACAAACAAACGTCATCATACTACCTATACCACTTTACTCAGGTATGATCATTGAATGTGTAAATCCAAATGTGCACCGTCCCTTTTTTATATTCCCGTGGGGACTGCTCTGTGATTCGGAACAGTTTAATTTCAAACTGTTCGCATACAATTCATCTCTGAAAAAAAAAAAATGAGGGAAGGGGAAAGTACTGACTATTGGGGCACATTATTTCCTATGCTAAGAGTGACCACTGAATTAAAAGCTGTAACAACGATGTTCCCTGATAATTATACACTAGGCTGTATTCCCCATTTAAAATGGCATTTCACTACCAAGTCAAAAGTTGGAGGGGACATATACCCTCTCGGTTCCGCCGCCTATGCTACTATTGTACATGAATTATGAGAATTAAAAGACTCGAGGTATGTATAAAAAGGCAGATTCATCATTGATACTCTTAACTCCCATCTTACTGGCAAACATCCCATCAGTTAAAGGGGAAAAGAAAATATTCTTCTAAACAACTAGAGATAGCTAGTGAAAACCATGCTGGATACTTCGATACCTATAATTCCGTTATTATATCAAAAGAAAACGTTTATTGAACCCCATTTACACTTTCATTCTTTTTTCTTGGCCTCTTTCCTCCAGTTTTTGGCCAAACAGGAAGTTGTCTTCCGTATAGAGACCTTCCTTCACTTATTCAACCAAAGTTCCATTTATTCACGGTGAACACATTGCCAGAAGCGTGATAAAAACAAAAATACATGGAGTGGAAGAAAGCCCAAGGTATAAGCACTAAATTGAATTCAGTCTGAAATTAGATGTTTGTCTCAGAAGTTTGGCAATATTAGTTGTTTCTGGGGAATCCTAACTTTGCATAGCTATTTTTTCAAACGCTCCTTATATAAAGAAGCTAGAATTTAATACTATTCACCCAATTGTTCGATTTACTAGAAGTCTAGTTGTGCTGCCATCTCGTGAGAAAAAGTGAACACGTTGATAATAAATATGTTTTTTCGTGTGTGTGTGTGTGAAAGTACTGTTAATAAATAATGCATCTATATGCCAGTGTACTGTTTCACTGATGATTTCTTCAACCTAAATGCTCATATATCAAATATTTGTTATCCAAATGAAAGGAATGAAAACGTTAAACAACACTAGCAATTACTCGGACCTCTTAAAAAAAACAACAACAAACAAACGTATTTAAACTAAGTTCTTCTTTGCATCTCTAGTTGCTTTACCGCTGAATTGAAGAAACAGTACAGAAAACTTGAGGACCACTAAGGCACCACAAGTTTTCTGTTACGTTTACTAAAGCTCCTCGAGAGTTACTACGTAACTATGTCTTCTACAACACAACGAATTATTTTACCCGAAGAGCGTATGACTCAAGTACTAATAACCTTTGTGTTGCCAAGCGACAAAGCAAGCTAAAGTACAACAGGAATGATCAAATCACCACGAATAAGTACCATGTTTCAACATTGACCAAAGTATCATCAACTGTACCTATGCCCATGACCTTGAGACTAAAACACACGTTACAGTGTTGCCTGTCAGAAACATCATGATCGTATTTCAAGTTAGGTCAGTTTTCGTACTAGAATCCGTAAGTTACTCGACGTCACGAATCATATAATAGTCACATCTAATACGAATCGTGTTTTCATAGACTTTTAACTGATATTTGTACGTCAACATGGAATATGTAAGAAGGTCCCCGTACGAACTTAATGTTAAATCCATCAGCACGTGCTTTTAGTTATGTCCTCTTAGTGTCACTACACATAAGATCAGTAGAGCTTGCTTTAACATTCTTGTTTCTTTCCTTTTTCACGAAATTAAATTATACTTTTCCTCTTAAAACAGCATAATACTCATCCCTTCATGAGCAATGGAAATGGATCTCGTGAGCTAAAAGATGAAACTGAAATTTCAAGTCTAGACATGCTATAGAGGAAGTTGTGTGTGATCTAGACTCTGGAGAATGAGGGGGAGAGTTTAGGGGTCGAATTAGTTGAATAGAATGGGCGAGATTTTTATGAAAGGAGTTGTTAAAGGTGTTGAGGTTTAGATTCCATGTAAGCTAGGGTTGGAAGTTAGAATGACTGGAACAGTTCTTGTGAAATATTCGGACAAACAATAACTTTCATGTGTATGGAGCTGTTGTCGAGGAAGTTTGAACTGTTGCGTTAGGCACTCAGTGTGATCGTGGGAAGAGCATTAAGGATCAGAACTACAGATAATGTGAAATAACTAGTCAATAAACATAATAGGCACTCAGTGTGATCGTGGAAAGAGCATTAAGGATCAGAACTACAGATAATGTGAAATAACTAGTCAATAAACATAATAGGCACTCAGTGTGATCGTGGAAAGAGCATTAAGGATCAGAACTACAGATAATGTGAAATAACTAG
>NW_013667504.1:202493-208318 GCF_000517525.1 Limulus polyphemus
TAGATGTACTAGAGAAGAAACGAGTGTGCTCTAGATGAACTAGAGAGGAAACGTGTGTGCTCTAGATGAACTAGAGAGGAAACGTGTGTGCTCTAGATGTACTAGAGAGGAAACGTGTGCGCTCTAGATGTACCAGAGAAGAAACGAGTGTGCTCTAGATGAACTAGAGAAGAAACGAGTGTACTCTAGATGTACTAGAGAAGAAACGAGTGTGCTCTAGATGTACTAGAGAGGAAACGTGTGTGCTCTAGATGTACTAGAGAGGAAACGTGTGTGCTCTAGATGAACTAGAGAGGAAACGTGTGTGCTCTAGATGTACTAGAGAGGAAACGGAGCACACACGTTTCCTCTCTAGTACATCTAGAGCACACACGTTTCCTCTCTAGTACATCTAGAGCACACAATTTACGGGGTTAACTCGTGTTTCTATTTATCTTTTTTCAAATATTTATTGATTTATCTCAATACTGATACACAAAAGAGGTCGCAGGATACTGGTGTATGTTATAACGCAAGCATATGCTTAGTGTGACTATTTGTGTAGACCGTCTAATCATTATATAGCCTTCTATGTCAATGCAATATACGTGTATGTACTGTAAATATCGTGCTGTACATAGTTCAAATTTGCTCAGGATGAACCGGCCGACAGAACGTTTGTTGTATACGTGAGAAGTGTTTATGATTGGTTAATGCAATGTTATAGAGATACTTATCGAAATCCACATGTAATCACAAATAATTGTTGGCATAAGATGTTCGTTGCACATAAAGCAGTCTGAGTGTAAAACGAAAGATCATTGTTGTTATGTAACATTTTGTGAAGGATCCACAATGAGTAACTGAAACTGATGCGTTGTCATTGGACATGCAACATCTAGTTAACAACTGTTCCTATGACCCCGTGTAAGTTTAAGTTTGTAGCTTACAAGCTGAACAGAATAAAAACATTATGATCCTAGTCAAAGGAGCATTAACCTCAGTTTCATGTTAGCTTCTCATTAATAACTCACTTTGATAATTCTACTGGATTATTTGGATGACCTTATCTTTCTTAGATATAACTAACCTTTTGTTGTATAATCTCGGTTCACCGGTGAGACAACGATAAGTCTTCGGATTTACAACGCTAAAATCAAGGATCCGATTTTCCTCGGTGGACACAGCAAATAGCCCTATGTGGCTTTACTATAGCAAAACCCAACCACACACACACAATATATTCTCGAAGGCAGCTTTCACTATTCATTTATTAAAGTGTGTTTATGGACCTCTTTTTAAATGTGTTTTTGTTGATGAAGAATATGGCATGGTACAGCCTGTTTGCTTGGAGTAACATTTACTATTAACACACAAGTAACTTTAAAAACCTACATAAATAACGCACCGTAAACACAGACTTCTGGGCAAGAACATTCAATTTTGAGTAATCTACTAATTGTCCAACAAGTAATGTCAGGAAAAAAAGACGATTAGAACGATCGACTGACTAATGACTTTTGCTGAAAGATTAAGACAATAGATTCGATATGTTCGTGTTCAACTAACCAGTATTCCGCCAAGTCTAATCTTAGAACTGATAACACATTAAAGGTCAGAGGTCAATAACCGCTTGACGTGACAAACATACAGCTAGCTTGTTCTGCTTATTATTCTGTGTAATTTCAAGTAGGACTAAGAACTATACTTTATGAAATCATATATGAGACATCTAGAGCACACTCGTTTCTTCTCTAGTCCATCTAGAGCACACACGTTTCCTCTCTAGTACATCTAGAGCACACACGTTTCCTCTCTAATACATCTAGAGCACACACGTTTCCTCTCTAGTTCATCTAGAGCACACACGTTTCCTCTCTAGTACATCTAGAGCACACTCGTTTCTTCTCTAGTACATCTAGAGCACACACGTTTCCTCTCTAGTTCATCTAGACTTCCATAAAAGTTTTTTGTTTCTTTGTGTGATCGTGAGAAGAGCATTAATGATCAGAACTACAGATAATGTGGAATAACTAGTCAATACACATAATAGGCACTCAGTGTGATCGTGGGAAGAGCATTAAGGATCAGAACTACAGATAATGTGAAATAACTAGTCAATACAAAGTTAGATTTATGACAGTTAAATTATGTTTAGAGATTTGTGAAGGTTTTCGATGACGGGAGTTTGTTATATTCACTCAGATATAACATAAACAATATGTTTTACCCATTTAAATGTTATCACAACAAGGGCTATATGTAACATCTGCTCAGGGATATCACGACACAGAAGAGATATACTCAATATACACAGCGGCTTAATATGTGATATCTACTCAAGTATATTACGACACATAATGTCTGTTTTATTTACTGAAATATACCACGAAAGAAGTGTGTGATATCTATTCTAACACAACTTAGTCAGTATGTTGTATCTATTCTAGTATGTCATGAAATAGAATATCTGTTGCACCCATTAACTGTGACACTTACTTCTTTTTTCACTGCAAACCATGCAGAGCGCATATATTATCGCTTATAATTTCAGTAGAGTTGGTCGTTAGATATACAAAATCCACATCATCGTTCTAATCTAAAGTGAAGGAGCAAAGATAATGCACGTGCTTGGTGCCATTCCGTAGCTTGATAGGCTTCTCAAGACGTAGCTTTTTACAAGGAAGAAATTCATGAGGGTACTCGTATTTATAATGTATATATATATATACAGTGATCCTAGTTAACACTCAGTCAACTTACAGTTAATTCTACTAGACTTCAATATGTCCCGGTCCTCTGATGGCTGAGTTATCATCATTACTGATATGCTGAATTTCGTTAGAGGTATTTAAAACTATTAAAATAAAATTCTTAATGATGTTTAGAACAGTTTCAGAGTGGACTTAATAATTTGAATTTTATTGGTATACAAAACAAATTTCGGTGTTTCCATACAATCTGCGCATGCGTTTTGACTCGGTGATATGTGTGGTTACGTGTAGGGTAAACGAACTGTTTTGAATCATCACTTCAACTTCACACCGCCTTTGTCAACATCAAGCAAAAAAACAACAACATGAACTTATGTACACAGACACGCGCATAGACGGACCAAAGTAACCATGAAGCTCAAAGGTAAATATTTGTGATGACTTTACAGCAAAACACCGCGGTTTACAACTGAGGTTTATGAAAAATAATTTCAGATTTAATTTTTTTTTTATATAGTTTAGACGTTCTAAGAAACAGGCACCGCTCCCAGTGAGTGGGTCGTATTCTCCAAGTGTCTTCTTCGTGATACTTTCTTACGGTACCAGTCTAGACGCTACAGCGTGACTCTTATTTCTATGCAACATTAAACTCGCGAAGTGAACTGAACTTCTAAGTGGCATACGTACATTCTTAATACTGTAATAAATTCAGAGAGCTTAATTAGGAAATAATCACGTTCTGAACGTGCTTGGAACCCTTATGTGCTTATTTTATTTATTGTAAGAAGAAAAAAAAAAGCAAAATATATGAAAGAAATAATTATTGGAAGAAGCCAAGAAACGTTTCTGAAGTTACTTCCAATTAAATAATTCACATTCAGGCTTTGTGTATTACTTTATTCTTTTACCCAAAGGGTGTTGTGCTGTAATTGAAATCTTATTAACTTGTCTATTTCTTTTTGATTTATTTGCTTAACTTGTATTTTTTAGTTGTTTTCTTTTCGTAAGTAATTTTAAGGTTTATGATAATTATTTGAATTCTATATTTGCAATTTATAATTACTGAAAGGTAGAGGCCACGCTGTATGCGATAGAACGCATACATATTTCTTTTTGTTTGAGCGCAAAGCTGCATAATTTGCACTGTGCCTTCTGAAGGGATCGAGCCCCTATTTTTATCTTTACCAGCCATCAAGATTATTGCTAATCTACGGGGAGGAGGATACTTATAGGAAATATTTACAATTACCATATCTAAATATTGTACACATATGAATCTTAGTAAGAATATTACCTACATTAAAATATGTTTTAGCAAGCTTGTTTCTTAAATAACAATTTGAAATATTGTATATGATAAACATCTGATAAAAAGGTCATTCAAATATCATTTGTTATATGATCCATTCTTTGAATACACTTGAACACTAATTTTGTTAAATGCAAAAATGTTTACTTTCATTTACACGAAAATAAAAATGGAAATCCAATGTTTCATTGAAAGACATCATCAGCGAGATTTGTTTCCTCTCTCGAGAAATAGTTATGCCACACAGAAATAAATATTCTTTTGTGTAAAGTTCACAGAGAGACAAAATAGCGGTAGGGTTAACAACAAAGTAAATTTAGAACACAGCAGTCACAAGACATATCTATCATATAGTACAAGATCCCATCGGAAGAGCTCTCCAGTGGCACAGCGGTATGTCTGCGAACTTACAACGCTAGAATCCGGGTTTCGATACCCGTGGTGGGCAGAGCACAGATAGCCCATTTTGTAGCTTTTTGCTTAATTACAAAATAAACCCATTGGAAGAAGATCAAGAAGAGCATTTGGTTAGATGTATTGGACTTTCTTTATACGTGTGGTTTTTAATACGAAAATGGCAACGCCTATAGAAATGTTGCCACGTTGAATGATTTTTACAAAACGTGGCTCTTTCTGTTAACCTGTTCCCCAGTGGATCAGAGGCAAACTTACGGACTTACAACATTAAAATTCAGGGTTCGATTCCCCGCGGTGGACAGAACGCAGACGGCCCATTGTGCAACTTTTCGCTGTTACAACAATGACTCTTTGTTAACCAGTTTAGAGAGGTTTATAACCGCCATGATTCATCTGCAATTTTCTGTTTCCATATGTTTTGATCTACGTATAAAGCTGGTAACAAATGATAACAAAAATGGCAAAAGAAGAAAGGGGGGATAGATGATAACTCTCTGGATATTGATATGAGAATTAGGGAAGAAGACACGAGAGGAAAAGTGCTGTCTGTATAATGATACCAGAAGTGGGGAAATAAAAAAAATACATGTGAGAAAGAATGATGTCCGGACACTGCTATGAGAAGTGGGTAAAAGAGAGAGGAGAGACATGAGTGGTGTTTGGGTGATGATCTGAGAAGTGGGACCTAGATAGGAAAGAAAAATTGCTGTCTGATTTCTGATATACGAAGAGGAAAATGAAGACATTAAAAAAAATATTGTCTCGACACTGATATGAGAAAAAGGATAAAAAGACAGGAGAAAAGTGAGTATTGTGTAGATATTGATATGAATTTGTGTGAAAAGCAGAGAGTACAGTAAAAGGTGTTTTTTTTCTGAATATTGATATGAAAAGTGGGGAAAAAAGACAGGAGAGAAAGATACTACTAATACTAGAACTGTTAAAACGAAGAGATTCGATACGACGTCCGATTTTGCCTTGGACACGAGACCTGAAGAATAGAAAGTGGATGGCCGTAGACACTGTCTGCATCTGAATCTCTAGCGAAAATCCAGTGAGTGAGCCCTGTTTATGTCTAATATAAAGTATCTGTTATAAAGCTTTGTGAACCACGAAACAATGTTTTACTGGATATATATATAACACACAGTTGTCGCTTTTATTGCATAGAATAGTACTAAGTATGTATCACAGAGACGAGAAACGTTTCTGTGTCGTTTGTTTGAAGGCATTCTCTACTCTATAGTGAACTTGTTTCAAGTCAAATAAACAAGCAAAGACCCGAAAAATAGTAGTAAACTTTTCAGTAGATTTGATAACTGAAATTCTGTTCGACTGATAAGTAATAACGATGGGTTTTGAGTGCCTATTATGTGTATTGACTAGTTATTCCACATTATCTGTAG
>NW_013667504.1:209318-210523 GCF_000517525.1 Limulus polyphemus
GAGCACACTCGTTTCTTCTCTAGTACATCTAGAGCACACACGTTTCTTCTCTAGTACATCTAGAGCACACACGTTTCCTCTCTAGTTCATCTAGAGCACACACGTTTCCTCTCTAGTACATCTAGAGCACACACGTTTCTTCTCTAGTACATCTAGAGTACACTCGTTTCTTCTCTAGTACATCTAGAGCACACACGTTTCCTCTCTAGTACATCTAGAGTACACTCGTTTCTTCTCTAGTATACCTTAATACTGATTCAATAGCAAAGGTCTATTAACAGAAAAGTTTGGGATTTGTTTGAGTTAAAGCAAAGCCACATTGGGCTATTTGCTACATTCATCGCGGGAATCTAGCCCCGAATCTTAACGTTGTAAGTACGTAAACTTACAGCTGTCCCACCAAGAAATGGGATTTCTTTAAAATTTTATCAAATTATTATACAACAAAAATGCTAAGTTAAGACACTCCATACATACACATATATATATATATACACTGCCACTATTCCACGTTGCTTGTATGCATTCTAAACCGTATTATTTAAACGCCTGACTATTATGTCTATTGTATTTAATATTTATTTTGTATTCTAGAATTACCGATGTGGTCTATATCTTATCGGCTTTTCAACCACCAACGGGTCCATTATTTCCCATACCTGGTTTTTAAACATGAAATAATTTCCACAAAGGATCACCAAAACAATCAAGTAGGTTTTAATAAAAGACCCAGAAATTCGAACTCTTTCGGTTAGCTGACTATTCTTCTTCAGGAGTAAAAAGGATAAAGGTTAAGGAGTATGGCGTAATAAGTATGACAAAGATGTACGTGTCACGTGAGCAGGAAATGTTTGTGGAGGTGGTCGTGAAAGCTAACTAATCCTGACAGAAGAAGGGTGTAGTATTAAGCAACGGAAATGTCGAGGGCGAGTGGTTAGTTCAAGGTTACATATCATTGAATAGTATGGTGAGGGTGTAAAGAATTAGTTACTTGTGTATGATAATCAAAACTTATTGCCTAATATGTAGAGAAAGAAAACAGCTTGTTTAAAAGAGAAAGAGAGAGTACTTGATGAAAAAACAACAACAACAAAAAAAGTATAGCAATATAACAGAATAAACATAGAATAACCATTGCAGGACTACTAAATGGTAATAATAATTAAGAAATGAACGGAAAGTAACCAACTGTAGGTTGGTTGTTT
>NW_013667504.1:211523-220512 GCF_000517525.1 Limulus polyphemus
CTGAGGATGTTCAGAGACCTTGCACACCTGACACATAGCTGCTTCATGTGTGGAATGAAGCTAAGCATATGGTCAAAGATAAGCCCCAAGAACGTTGCCTCAAGGACCACACGAATAACTATATCGCCAAGACGGAGCTCGGGATCGGGATGGAGACCCCGTTGGCGGTAAAAATGCATGCAAACGGTTTTGGAAAAAGAAAATGTAAAACCGTTTGCAGTGGTCCCAACTGTAGGTTAAATAAAGATATTTTAGAAATGTACCAAGGTCAACAATCCAAAGATCAAGATTGGTGTTATTCAATATTACAGTATTCAAAACTGCTATTCAGAAAGCTTCCTTAGAAATGTACGAAAGTCTTTAATCCCAGGATCAAGATTGATATCATTCAACATTACAGTATTCAAAACTGCTATCCAGAAAGCTTTCTCAGAAATGTACGAAAGTCTTTAATACCAGGATCAAGACTGATATCATTCAAAATTTCTACCCAGAAAGCTGTCTCGTTTTGATGTGAAACCAGTGTCAATACCGATGAGATTAATGTGGTGAAGGGAGTGGTCAGGCACATTAAAGTGTGTAGCCACAGAAAGTTCTTTGTTCGTGGTGGAAGATTTGTAATTGTTAAAACGTTCCAGAAAAGTTGTGCTAGTTTGTCCCATATATTGGAAGCTACGTTTGTAACACTGGATTAGATAAACAGCGTTTTTATTATGCGTCTTGTGATGTGTTGTTTTTGTCAGTGAACTAGTCTGTATTTGCATAGATTTACAGGTTTGGTAACGCTTGCTTTTGCAGAGATAACTTTCTCCTCGGGTGGGGAGGATTAATGTTTAATATTTAAGAAAAAAAACAGAAACGTCGGGAAAAAATGATTTTAGTGAATCGTTAAGGAGATAAAGGCGTATGTTCAGGATTTAAGGCAGGTTTCTCAATTTTGGGGAGTTGATAATAAATAAACAGTGGAATACTGGAGGATTTTGTGTTTGGTGACTGTTTGAAGGCATCGTCGAGACATTGTTAGCTTTGTCAGTTTGTGTGATTACAGTGTTAACGTAATAAATCAAGTTTAAATTGCTTGTTTGTTTGAAGTTAATCACAAAGCTACATAATGGACTATATGTGCTCCGCCCACCACGGGTATCAGACCCGGTTTCTAGCGTTGTAAGTCCGCAGACAAACCACTGTGCCACTGAGGGGGTATCAAGGTTAAAAATGTGTCATGTCTTTAATCTAAGATGTTGTTTAATTTCTCTTCTGGTAAATGGGAGAAAGATGTTTGGATAATTGTTAGACCGGAAGTAAATGGTTTTTTTAGGGAATCAGCAGGGAGATCTTATTTCAAATTCAGTGTTTGGAAACTATGTAAATTTTTGGTTTTAGAGACATTCAGAGAAGTGACGTTTAAATTCAGTGCTATGATTTTACAATCGCGGTATTAAGGAGTCTTTATTATGTGTATGGTTTGTACGTTTCTTCAGGGTAACACCTTAAATATGTTTCATATTAGTATTGACCTTCAGATACGGTAGAAATGACTTGATATCTCGCATGACAATGATTTGGAACAGTACCATAAAATTGGGCCAACACCCTCATATTTATTTCACACCAGAAATAGTGCAGATGTAAGTAACTGATACAGAACTTGGATAAGAAAGGGCACTTCTGGTGGTCATAGTGCCCGAGCTATGTCCACTTCCTGAGGTGATTCAAGTGTAAAAGATTCTCCTGGTGTCGGATGAATTGAAGTTTATGTGTAAGTTCTTTACGAGATGATTGTGGTCCCCATAACAAATTGGTGTAAGTTCTTTGCAAGATGATTGTGGATACAGCTGGTCAGTGGTCCCAATAACAAATTGGTGTAAGTTCTTTGCAAGATGGTCGTGGATACATCTGGTCAGTGGTCCCAATAACAAATTGGTGTAAGTTCTTCGCAATATGGTTGTGGATACAGCTGGTTAGTAGTCCCAATAGCAAATTGGTGTAAGTTCTTCGCAAGATGGTTGTGGATACAGCTGGTTAGTAGTCCCAATAACAAATTGGTGTAAGTTCTTCGCAAGGTGGTTGTGGATACAGCTGGTCAGTAATCCCAATAACAAATTGGTATAAGTTCTTCGCAAGATGGTTGTGGATACAGCTGATCAGTGGTTCCAATAACAAATTGATGTAAGTTCTTTGCAAGATGATTGTGGATACAGCTGGTCAGTGGTCCCAATAACAAATTGGTGTAAGTTCTTTGCAAGATGGTTGTGGATACAGCTGGTCAGTGGTCCCAATAACAAATTGGTGTAAGATCTTCGCAAGATGGTTGTGGACACAGCTGGTTAGTAGTCCCAATAACAAATTGGTGTAAGTTCTTCGCAAGGTGGTTGTGGATACAGCTGGTCAGTGGTCCCAATAACAAATTGGTGTAAGTTCTTCGCAAGATGGTTGTGGATACAGCTGGTTAGTAGTCCCAATAACAAATTGGTGTAAGTTCTTTGCAATATGGTTGTGGATACAGCTGGTCAGTGGTCCGAATAACAAATTGGTGTAAGTTCTTCGCAAGATGGTTGTGGATACAGCTGGTCAGTGGTTCCAATAACAAATTGGTGTAAGTTCTTTGCAAGATGGTCGTGGATACATCTGGTCAGTGGTCCCAATAACAAATTGGTGTAAGTTCTTCGCAATATGGTTGTAGATACAGCTGGTCAGTGGTCCCAGTAACAAATTGGTGTATGTTCTTCGCAAGATGGTTGTGGATACAGCTGGTTAGTAGTCCCAATAACAAATTGGTGTAAGATCTACGTGAGTAACAACAACGTGGGAAACACATGCAGATATTTCAGAGTTGAAAGGATCTTTAGAGAAGTGAGAGAAATCCGTTTGGATAACTGTTAGACGGGCAACATTTACACATGTATTTTTTTACTATCATCTTTTATAGAAAGGAACAATAAAACAAGTTGTACGAAATATAAAGCCACAGAAACTGAAATGTAAATTGTTAAATTAAATAAATAAATATATATATATATATATACACATATAATTCTTAAGACTGTTTTTCCTTGTTCAATGTAGTTGTAGACTTATGAAGTTTTAATATACATTTAAATTCAAGTTATGTATAGTTTATACATCTAAATCTAAGTTTATATCTTTAGACACTAGGATCTTCCTAAGCACATTGGCCAACATACAAGCGCGCGTCTCTCATACATAAAGATTGATTCAGAATCTCCTTTCTTATATACATCTGCTATGCAAGCTGGTTATAAATGACGCGAATTACGTTAGCCTGGATGGTGTTAACATATAGTTTTTGCTATCTTTTCTGTGGTCCCAGAGACCAAAGAAAGTGTTGTAGCTATGGATAAAAATGCTTATTTATATACATCATATGTAAATATACTGTTGGGGTAAAGTTTTTAATGCGTACTGCTATGTGATTTTCAGAATAAATGCTGCATGAATCTTCAACTAATTGTATTTTAGATACAAAACTATATGGTCGTTATGTTGACGTTATTATCGAGATATTATGTATATTTATCTATATATAACGATTCATGTATGTGGTTAGGACTTCTGTAACTAAAGATCGATTCCAAATCCGACAAGGAATAGTCAGCAAAAAAGTATTTTATGTATTCGATAATACGTTCTGCAAACTTAGTTATTTTAGTACATATCCAAGGGCTTTCACGAAAGCTTTGTGGCACTTATGTTTTTAAGATAAATTTGGCTAGTTCTTTAATTAAAAAGTGAAATATATGGTATATTTTTTATCAAATTAACGAGAAAGGGAAAACTTTTGTTTATCACTAGTATGTTTCAATCTCTTGACTGTCTTTGTAACAGCTAACCAGAGAATTACGACAGAACAAGCACGTATCGTGTCATCACAGCGAATTTTCTTAAAACAACTTCGTCTAAATACGTGATACTAAGAATAAATTGTCTTCTTTCTCTACGAACTTACAGCGGTTGATATTCCATGATAACGTTTTAGTCATATCTGAACACCAAGTATCGTAAAAATCTACATCAAGTACTGATTTCAGGTTAAACTTCACATTCTATAGATCTGTAAAAAACAACAATAAAATGTGTTCTGATTATATCTAGACTAACTCTAGATGTACACTGAACAGTTTACTGAGTTTTTTTTTCTTGTCTTCAGTCTCGTTTACACAGTTATATTATACTGTATTTGGAACACTGTTTAAAATCATAATATATAGGTATATATCATCGATAATATGGTATAATAGTTCCCAAACTTTAACTATCAAAACTGTATTAAGCACACTAATCTGTAAGAAGAAAATTACAGTGACATTTAAATATTAGAACGACGTCCATAAAGTTCTTTTGGGGTTAATCTCGAACTAAAAGTCATTTTTGATAACTATAGAACTATGCATAGCGAAAGACTTGTACATCTTTAATCTGTGATGCAAAAAAGTAGAGCAAAAAAGACCCACGAATTATTTCGTTCCACGTGATTATTGTCCACATTACCATGGTGTGTACGTACTATCGACGTATAAACAGTTTGCCACCTGAAGAAAAAAGGTCCACCTTTCGAAAACGCTCAGGTTATTGGGTTTTTATCATTTTGTATAAAGACTTATTGAATCTACGTGGTTTTCTGACATCATGAAAATTACTATAAACGTACATTTGTTCATAAGGCCTTTATTCCAAGGCGCCTGTCGTTAGTTAAGAATTTCTTTTTTTTATCTCATATTTTATTTTAAGAAAGTTTTGTGTCTAGCAGTTACTTAACTCAAATGTGCTAAATGAGTTAAATAACTAGCGGAAGAAGATTTCCGTCTCAAAGTCCCGTATCACGTGGGGAATATTTTCTTCGAGTAGATCAGCATACCCACAATATGCTTCAATGTTGTGGTTAGTTACGTTTTCCAGTTCTTAGACATGAAAAGGCAAGAATCACATAAATGCCCATCTTCGTTTTTTTTTTTCTTTTTGCTTGTCAGTGGCGAAGGTTGCAGTAAACGATCGATGTATAGATACTTGTTTTTACTTGGATGAAAAAGCACTCCTGAATCAGAGGAGAGAAGTATCGAACAGTCTACATGAACTACAAACAGGCTTTTACACTCAAAATCTGACATTTTTCTTGTGTAGCAGAGAAAAACCAAGTACATAACAAAGTGATTCATTCCACTTGTAAAGAACGTATATGTGGCCGTATTGTACAAATAACCATACATAAGCATAGGCATAAATACATATTATTGTATTAAAAAGTAACAAAAAGCTATCTATGACGTCAGTACAACTAAGATTAAACTGTTGCCAAATTCACTTACCAGAGTTCGTCACATTGACTGGGTCACAAACAAACACATAACTATACCGTTAAACAACAAAACTATTACCCGTGTGGTATTCATGTATAAGGATATCGATAAATTTGAAATATGCACAAAGATGCAGATTAGGGAATGTTAAGGGAAGACTATGTAACATGGATAGCAAAGGAAAAAAGAACAAGTACAAGTTAACAAATAATAACAGTCTTTATTAACAATGACTGTAGTAGTTAGTCTACCGAACTGGCCGACTTATTCAGCCCTGTTGTGAATTCAGTGGCTGCTGGGACCGCAAACAGGAAGATTGTGTGTTTGTTTGAAGTTAAGCACAAAGCTACATAATGGGCTGTCTGTGCTCTGCCCACCTCGGGTATCGAAACCCGGTTTCTAGCGTTATAAGTCTGCAGACATACCGCTGTGCCACTGGGGGGCAAAACAGGAAGAAATGAAGACCAAGACACATAATACCCAGATATATGTGAATATCTCTTCTTTTATAGTCAGGCTAAAGTCTTAATGTGGTATTCCACAAGTCATTAGGTTAGATTATTCAACTATATGTCTATGTACATAATTTAAACCATATGAAGCCAGTTTGTGCAGATTTCTGTTTCACCTGTTTAAATAACCTATCTTCCTTAAAGGTCTACGTAGAAACGTGCAGATGCTAGCTGAGACTTAAGTTGCAGTACGTAACCTTTACTCGTGTAAAAGGATTGGCTTATATTTACGACCTTCCAACATCTGGTCAGCACTAATGCGTTTAACTACATGCAAAAATTGCTTGATAATTTAGAATAATTATCTTAATACAACTATAAGGGTGGGGATGGTAGCTATAACACCTCCTCTTTATCTTAAAATTAAATAATAATGGGCAGATCAAGAAGTTGATCACTAGTCCTAAGATGGTGTGATCATTTCCCTTAGGTGGCACGCAGGATGCCATGACACCTACAAAAAAGACAACAGAAAGAAACATAAAAACTCCAGCAACCGGTAAAAGTAAATCATGTAAATACAACAAACCGTTATAGAATAAAAGAACATCATATTGTACACATATGACCCTCCCCCCCCTCTCTCTCTATATGTATACATATGTAATTCACAGGTTTTGCTTATGTTATGAGCTGGTCAGGTATATGGCCGTCTACTCAGGATGTGGTGGTCTCCTCATGAAGATTATCCTGGAGTTAGACCCTGGATGCCGTCATAGTGTTGATTATGCTATCCTCACAGTTCATTGTCAGGAGAAGAAAAAGGCAGTTACTTGAACAACGTGCCATCCACAAGTTACTTGGCATGGAACACGTGTGTTTTAAATGCTGTTGGCCAGTTCATCATTGTCTTCTCATAAGTGAAATAAACTGTAAGGCAGTTTACAAGAGTTATGGCTTTATTAAGGGATCAGGATGAACAACCCCAAGTCAACTCAACTCAGGAGTTCAGCTAGAAATGTATAGTTATCTTTCACGATGAATCGGACCAGGACCCAACTCTTTCTAGGAAAAGGTCAATTGGATCCAGATGTGGTGCATGTGCCGTGTCTTACGTTATTCCTGGCAAATGCACTCGCTACTATGATGTCAGAACACGTTTGTTCCAAGTGTGTTGGGTGTACATGTGTGTTGTATGAAAGAGAACAAATGCATCTTACCTCAGCCAGACCCCTAACCGTGCTAGCCCATGGTAACAGTCACTGATCAACAAGTTTAGCTACTTCAAATACAAGCAAGTTCTTTCACCATTGTCTTAAAGACAGAGTTTGGATCCAATGGGAATGAGGGAGGTAAGACTGCAAGACATCTTACGCTGGGAACTGAAATGAGGCCAACTACTTTATAAGTAGTGATCAAACCTTCCAATCTTAAAGGTTTCATAACTTGTCTTTTGACAACAGCCTTCTGACACAAGTTAGTTTAAACATAACCTGAATAAATACACAAAATCATGTCTGACTTCTTAAATAAATCCAGAATTATGTTCGTGTAATTCACATAAGAGCTCTACTATATCACTACAACGAAATGTACTTAACACAAAGTTCATAAATTACAACTATCTTGTTGAGAAATGATATCAAGGTAAAACGTTCAGTAATATCCACTAAGCCTGAAGTTAGTTCAATATATACGAAACAAACATTTT
The DNA here is from genome assembly GCF_000517525.1 of Limulus polyphemus. Lineage (NCBI taxonomy): Eukaryota > Metazoa > Arthropoda > Merostomata > Xiphosura > Limulidae > Limulus > Limulus polyphemus. The sequence continues at coordinate 219,002 of NW_013667504.1, forward strand.
TGAATCAAAGGTACTCAAAAACAGTACGGGTACAAGTGGTACTGGGGGTCTGTCAGCATTCTCTGGCTTAAAGTGTGTGGGTGTTGCATCCGATGGAAAGTGTGGACATAATTCTTAATATTGTCGACGAATGTGAGAGAATGTTTCTTTTAGTCCTTGCAGCGTTCTCAAATCGAATCTTCACTTCAACTGCAGGTTCTCCACTCCACGTAAGTTCTACATTGTGTTAGAAAGTGTCCTTCCAGGATCTGACGTACAAACGTTACAGTGGTAGAGAGCCAAACAGAAAAAAGAAACACTTTAAAAATCAGCTCTGTAATAGCAAACCCTATAGTCACAACATCTAAAGGTTACTTTTTAACCAGTCTGTTGTATTCAGGTACACTGATATCCAACATAAAAGTTTGTAACTTTCCGCAAAGATGCAAATACAGGACAGTTAAGAATGAATTGAACAGGACAGCAAGAGAAAAGCACGAGTGATAAAATGATCAAAATAATTATTCACAATAAGTGTAGTACTGAGTCAACCAAACTGGTCAACTTATTAAGCTCTGTGGTGACTTCGCTAGCTACTGGGGCTGGAGAAGAATGTATAAATGTCTGTATAGACACAAGAAGAAATCAAGACAAAAAAAACAACAGATTTGGACCTGCGTGAATACTCCTTTTTATAGTCTGGCGAAATACTTAGTAAAATATCCCACACGTCCAAAGGTTACATACATTAACTACATGTCTACATATATAATTCAAACCATTACAGGCCACTTGATACAGATTTTTGAATCACCTATTTGAATAGACTACTTTCCTAGAAGGTTCAAATAGAAATGCAAAGAATCTTAAGGAGCGGCATGTAACCTTTGTCTGTATAAGATTATTAGCGTACCACAATAAATCTCTGACCTTATATCAGTATAAAATTCTAGTTCGTTACCAATGTAAAACACTGGCTTTACGCTGATACAAAACTATGACCATAAATTGAGTAAAGAACAAACTTTTCAAAAAAGGAAGTAGATGTAGGGATGGCTAATATCAAACCTTCAAAAACAATGCAAACAAGACAGTAAGGATGACATTTGCACCATCTCTAAATAATAAGCACAGGCACACAGTGTAAAGGAATGTTAACAGACAAAAAAAAAAGAGGATAAATTAAACTCAATTGTGATTGAATAGCTATAGATATTACTCTATGTTAATTCTTACTTGTGCCATTATGTAGAGTTGATGCAAATACCATCCCTACTACCTGGTTTTTGAAGGATTGATATTAGTCATCCATACATTTACTTCCTTTTTTGAAAAGTTTTTCTTTACTTGTTTGCTTGTTTTTTTAATGCAGTGTTTCAATAGGCATAGGAAGGTTGTATTTATAACCAAGTTCTAAATATAATGAGGTTCCAACTGTAATATTTATTGTTTATCTGTTATTGGCTGGTAATTTTGGATTCACCCTGTACTTAAGTTTTTCTGCAAGAAAGCTAACTGCAAGGGGTAATGAT
>NW_013667504.1:221385-224919 GCF_000517525.1 Limulus polyphemus
TACTGAACTGTTACTGCACAAATATGTGATTAACGCCAATCACTATGACTCAAGAAATAGCAATGAGGCATCGATTATAGTTGACCGTACGAAGGTATAAGAATTTACAGTTTAAAGTTGACAAATATGATATATACAGAAATTTGATAATGAGAAGCAAAATGAGTCAGTATTTGTTTGATTAGTATTTGATATTTTTTCACCTAGGACGGAACTTTAAGCGACACAGCGGGATTCGGACATGAATGTCTCTAATTTTGAAATTCTGACCAAATGAAGGGCAAAGAGTCAGTAGCACCCGATGTCTACGCATCTGCTCTTAATCGCAGAGATGGATTGACTGTCACTTTTATAATGCGCCGGCAGCTGAAAGTAAGAATAGCTTCAGCGACATATATTGGCTAAAATCTTCTCTCTCCCTATCATCAGGTCGGCATGCCAATTATTATGCTATGTCCAGCTCCACAAGAAGTCCGAGTCCGAAAATTATATTAACATGCCCAACCAGTAAGAGGGGAAAAATTTGGTGCCAATTGTCAAACTATTCATGCCTCTGTTTACAAATATACGTTATTATTAAACTGTATATCTTAGCAACTTATATGAGAATTAATTTTCTTAACCTGCAGAAAAACAACTATTTGCATAGAAGGTTGTTTTGTTGCACAAAAATATTAAATGATATTTAAATTTGTTTTTGATGAATCGTTTTATATAGTTTTACTATTATACACTTACAATAAACGAACACGAACACTTCATATTTGTCATCAGTGTGATAATATAGTAGCATTAAGAGTCATGTGATATGCGCATTGTTTCAATTCGAATACAAAAACGACAACGTTGACACTTAGATATCAACATACATTCTTATTAATCCGAATACAACAACAGCAGAACTGACACTTAGATATCAACATACATTCTTATTAATCCGAATACAACAACAGCAGAACTGACACTTAGATATCAACATACATTCTTATTAATCCGAATACAACAACAGCAGAACTGACACTTAGATATCAACATACATTCTAATTAATCCAAAAACAATAATAACAGAACTGACACTTAGATATCAACATACATTCTAATTAATCCGAATACAACAACAGCAGAACTGACACTTAGATATCAACATACATTCTAATTAATCCAAGTAGGGAAACAATAGAGAGAAGCAATGATAGACAGGTGTCTAAATACAGTGAAAAAAAGTCAAAAAATTAACGAAATCTGAAATAATGCACAACTGATATCTAAGTGTCAGTTCTGCTGTTGTTGTATTCGGGTTAATTAGAATGTATGTTGATATCTAAGTGTCAGTTCTGTTATTATTGTTTTTCTTTTCAAATCTATATGTGAAGATGAAAGTGTCCAAATAAATCCAACACTACTTACATTATTACGTCGCTTTATTGTATACCACATTTCTTTTTGAAACTTTAGAGTAGGAATGACAACAGCCAGTTAGACAAAACTACACATAAATTATAAATGTTAATGCATTATGTATATAAACTGGCCATCTTTATATTATTGTTTTAAAGGACAAGTAAAATTATTTATTTATACACTTCCAAATGTAACAAAACACGTATAAATTTATATCGACTGTCAGTTTAAATTTGTACGAGATTTATTCTTAACATTCTTCTCTGTTTTAAATTCACCATTTTACTTGAGTGGGAAAAATCGAATCAAATTGTCCTCAAAGACCTACAGTGATGCCAACCGGCTACGCGGAGTAGACGCGCCGCAAGGGGGCGTGTCTTGAAAACAAAAAAAGAACTATATTTTGCCTGGTTTTGTACAGCTGTCCAAGATAAGAAAAAATGCTACAGAAAATCGAACAAAGGCTTAGCAGGAAGGTATGTATATATATAGAGAGAGGAGATGTTTTGCTGGAGGAGCTTGGACGCAATCGTATGGACAAAGAATTGTATCATCATTATAATACCAAATCGATATTCCTCACGAGTAGGCAAAGTTTCAGATTCATCGTTACGTTGCACATTTCTTTTTATTTTGTAAGCTTATTTAACAAAGCTGATTTAATCCGACTATATCTTACCGTTATTTACATTTACATTTGATCACAAAGGGCTAAGGCTCTGTACAATCAACGGTTGGATCTTGAAAAAAAGTATGGATTTTAAAAGAGTAAGTTTTCAGGAATTTCTTAATTATTCTAAAATCATTTCTATAAGGACAATCATTTAAAACTGAATAAAGGCTAATTCTGAACTGACAGTTTAGAGTCCAACTAGTTAACTGCAACTATTGTCAACTCTTGGGTTACTCTTAACTGGCATGATAGTGGAATTTGACTGTCACTCTTATAGCGCACCAAGAACCCCAAAGAGCAGAGCGCAGCTTTACGGAAACGGGACATGAGCCATGGACCCTTGAATTCACAGTCTAGGTACTCAAAAACTAGGCCACATCTAGTTTCGTTCTTTTACAATAATTAGTTTAATATGTGTTCCTCCACTGAAATTTTTCAAGCATTTTGTCTTATATTTGAAACATATATTTAGGGAGATATATAAGGACATTGATACGCAAATAATTCAGAAATGAAGAGGTATAATAAAATAACTATTAATAGTATGGTATGGAATAGGGTATTGAGGGCATTCTCTGTGATAATATCACTGAGATAATTCAATGTCATGTCCTTCGGATATTTTTTAATATGCATCATACATCTAAAATGCTTAGGTCAGTGTAGATAATACGAAATTAAACATTTTACACCAGAATTTGCTCCTCAAGGACAATAATTATACGTATAAATACATCCGTTCCATGTAGATGGAGTTGTGCCACAAAGATAGAAATCCGATCATAGCAGAGGTTGCTGCAAAAGCACAGGTTTGAGGTCTAAGGTAGCATACAAGTACTGTGCTATAGCTGCTCCCAAATCATCAGTATTCAGTTGAGGAATAGTTTAACATTGTCCTACTGTAAAGACAGTGTCACCAGAATACTGCCAGATTGTATGCTGAATGTTTCCCAGATATACGTCACCCTTCATCTCAGATGATAGGAAATGTTTTTCAGCGGCTGCGTACTACAGGCTCATTTATGCGTAGATGACTCGTGGGCAGACCAAGAATAATAATCAATAATGACAATGAAGCCGCCATATTGTTTACCGTCATTTTGTAATACTCTTACTTTATCTATAATTTGTTTGGTTTTGGAATTATTCATTTCTTATTTTTTACAATTTGCAATTAAAACCATTTCGTTTTTATGCTTGTTTATTGTTAAGCATAAAACTACACAATGGGCTATCTGTGCTATGCCCATCATGGATATCGAAACTCGATTTCGAAAAATCGTTTGTTCTATGATGCATATAATACAAATTTCGAAGGACATGACCTTGAAGTTGACATTGAATTATATAAAATATATCGTCACAAGGTAGCTTACTACATCTCATTCGATACTGTTATGTTATCTTAGTTTGATGCCAAATTATCAACTTAAAAATAATATATATATATACACTGAGTG
>NW_013667504.1:225875-228116 GCF_000517525.1 Limulus polyphemus
CATATATAACCTTGTACCCTTGTTAGACAAATATATATAATGTTGTACCCTTGTTAGACACACACACATATATAACCTTATAATCTTGCTACATATACACATAACCTTCACTTGTAATCACCAATAGTACAAACTGTGGTTTGTGAAAACGGAATTTGAGATACTTTCCTTCTGGAAAAAAGAGAAAACTGCTAATACACTAATGAATGTGTTGATAATTGTGATTTTCGTAAGAAATGTATATTTTCTTGTATATCTTAACGAAATAAGCATTGCTAACCAATTTACCACTAGTAAAATCTTATTTGAAACATACTGTCTGTGTATTTATATTTATACGTATTTAAAATTTCAAACGTATATCATCAACATGAGAAATTAGGGATTAGATTCTATTTTTGGTATCCTAGCAACCAAAAGAAGAACAAATATCTTGTACTGTTTGATGTAAATATAGATTATTGGTATACGTTTTTCATGCACTATCAGAAATCGACCGTCTGCATGCTAATTTATTACTTTATCTAGACAACTGGGCTTGGGTATTCGCCTACCGATCTCTCCCCACCTCCAGAATTTTAAAGATTAGACAGGAAGAATTATTGATGTTTCTGGAAAGTAATAAGATACTACAGAGTTTAGATATTATCGAGTAGGTTTATATTTTATAACTTCCAACTGGTTGGATATAGGTGATCTGACTTCTTAGGGATGTCGTTGAATATAGAAAAATAGAAGAATTAATGTAATAACGTTAGACATTATTACTTTTTTTTTCTCTTAAACACTATAAAAGCTGACTTCTATTTTTAGAATGTATGTTACGTATACAATATCACAGATTACATCAATTGAGTATAATGTAAATATTTTTACACGATGCACGGTTTTCTGTCTTGTAAGATTTTTCCCCATAAAGGGTGTCCTAAAATTATGTAACTTATTACAAACCTAAACCCCATAAAAGACAGTAACAGTTACAAACTTACGGTTTGTGGTGGATGAAGACTGACCAAGAAGACTAGAAAGGCAATTATTTACTAGAACGTTTTTCATATTTTAAGGTTAAATTGCAAAACTTTGTATTAATCAAATGAGATAAAGACATCATAAAATTAAAGTGAATTTATTTAAACCGAAATTATCTTGTTCAGCATGATATGGCAACATTTCACATGGAATTGAAGACGTGATAGTAGCACTCATACTAGTCGACTGTAATACATGAAGCCAGTAACTAGAAGAAATATACCTTGTTACAAAGTACTCACGTTGTCCTTTGTGGTAACTTTTTTTTCAAAATGATGCACCTGTATTCTCATGTATATTTATGAATACATATTTCATACTTCTTTGAAGGTCATGGTCAAAAGGTGTATCAGTTGTTGAAATGGATTTATAGTGAACAGCCTGAAGAAAATACACGAAAATGTATCATCTTCAACAAAGACACTTTCCAGCAGGTTGTTTATTGTAAACCAATTTTTACCACATATTCATATTGCATATCTTTTTCAAAGTTGGAGGATGTTGTGACGAATTTATTATTATAAATTTATTTTAATATAAATTAAGTTTATATTTAGAAATATGCATAGCTTATAGTATTAAATATGTATTGTGAAACTCTCGCCTATTCTCCAAAGTTGTAGAAGATTCTCGAGAGTACGAATCAAACAATATAATATATACAGGAATAGAGGGCGGCTAGCAAATACTGGATTATTCATGATGTTCCCGATCCTTCTAGAAACTCATCACGTGTTACCAGCATCCCGTGACTTTCGCTGTCCTAACAATACTATAGTGGGAAGCAAAGATAATAAAAGCCTCTAAGTCTGATATATGCATATATCCAGAACAACTGAGATAAGGAAAACGATCTTGCAGCTCCCAAAATTTCTTTGCTCCACACAAAACCTTGTATGTTAAAGAAAGACAAAAAAATCAGGCAAGTTGAAATGCCCCAAAATCAGAATGCAATGAAGAAAATAAAGAACTATAATTTATGCATTTATCCAAAACATCTGAGGTACATAAAACATTCAGGTAACTTTGATAACTTGTTTCTTTCTGACAAAACTTGCATATTATTAAACATAGAAAGAGAGTAAAATAACAATCAAATCAGCATAGAGGAAAAGAAAATAAGGTCCTATAATATTTGCATATATACAAATGGCTGAAGTGAGATAAACCCTCTGGAAGCTCTGATAATTTCTTTGTTCCATGGCAAAACTT
>NW_013667504.1:228126-237788 GCF_000517525.1 Limulus polyphemus
TCATAAATTGACTATATATCAACTTTCACTTAACTGCTAAATCCAAAGTACAATTTAACTACTAAATCTAAAGTATCATTTAGCTCGGTTTCAGACCTTTCGAAATTGTAATACATAACAATGGTTTGACATGGGGGGTCGAGAGTGGGTTAGTGGTTAACGTGCCCGAACTGTTAACCCGAAGAATCATGGCTCGCGAACCGTTGCTTCAAAAATATTCTCTTCACTTTTTAGTAAGCTATAAGAGTGGCGGTGAAATCAGACAACACTTGGCGGTAAATGTTGTTGGCAAAATGCCTTCCCTATAGTCTATCAGTTACACATTAGGGACGGCTGTGCGCAGATAACCTCTTGTGTATTATTTCGCGAAATAAATAAACATATCTTAACATGGCACACATCTTTTCCATATTTGTATTTTTTCTTTTACTTGACGGATTTGTTCCATGTTTTTAAGTCATTGAATATACCTTACACCCTTCCTGTTGATGCACGTGGTCTTTAATTTCCAGTATTTGTACTAAATATTTACAGAGTTTAATTATTTCTAAATACTGCACGCGTTCTTCGTATTTTCAGTCTTTCCACCTTATACTCACTCTACCATACATTATAATTCTTGTATTGTTTGTTTGTAATTAAACACAAAGCTATACAATGGGCTATCTATGCTCTGCCCACCACGGGTATCGAAACCCAGATTCTAGCATTGTAAGTCCCCAGACACACCGCTGTGTCACTGGAGGGATTCTTGTATAACACACAAGTTTTGCTAAAGGATATAAAGCTGTTGGTGTGATACTCTAATTTTGTGAGCCTTTATATGTTCCTCCATGATTTAAGTTTTTTAACCCAGTAAATATGTTGCTAGTATCTTTTAACAAGGTACGCGTGTTTCATTATTTTCTCCACGCTACACATGTTCCCAAAGATGTAAATCTTGGCACATGTTGCGCATATTCCCTCATGTTGAGAATGTTCTAAAGAACACGCGTTTTCTCCATGTTGTGTTCCTATACAGTACACATCAACCACACTGTGTATAAGCTTCCCTATTTAAGGCACATACTCTATTGTTAAAAAGTGTTTTTTACTTTGTACCATGCTTTGCTGGTTTTTAAGGACAGAACGCGAAAGGGCTTGTGAGCCAATCTGTTTTGTTAAGCTCCTATTTCAATGATGTGAACGTTAGGAGTACCAGATAGCTTTATTGACAAAAGCATATATGGCTCTTAAGAAGAGGCACAAACTTTAATTCCTCTTGGTCTCAGTTTTCGTTTCTTTCATGTTCATGATAGAAAACGTTCTTTTATGTTGGGAGTCAAGTTCACTGGTAACTGACTTGCGATCTATGTCTAATGTTTTCCTTTGTTTTATTATATTAATTCCTCTAAGCTAACCTACCCTCAACCTTTGGCATTTTCCGCCTGAACAGCACCTGGTATGTATATGGGTTAAACGGTTAAGTCAGGGATCAGACAGAGCCGTCCTTAATTTAGAACTGTTGGCCACAGTTATTACATTCCCTTCTTGTAAGAGTTTTGTTTGTAAATATTCATTACAAGTTCTGCCTTTTTTGTTGTTTCACTAATAATTTATCAAATCTAAGTTCGATGGATGACTTACTTAACTTTAACTAAAGACATGAGAACACATGTTATAATCTTCTACAGAACCACAAAGTTTATTTATTGGAAACTGATTGATATTACAACAATTCCGTTTCGACTACAATAACATACAGATACTTCATTGCCCAGTACAAGTTGCATGTTAAATATCGTATACATAATTCTGCAAAACCGCTATTAATCGTTTATATAAAACAGCATATTGTAGAAAAAAAATTATACAACAATATGTTGTATCACATTTTTTGTACATTCAACACTCTAATGGTGACGACAATTTCTAACGTTAGAGCCCTATTGTGTAGCTTTGTGCTTAACAGGAAACAAGTAAGTTCTAACGTTAAACCGACGAAAAATTGAGAATTACCACTAAAAGCGAGTTAGCGATTAATAAAACAAGACTAGCCGAAATTTTTAAAGGAAATTAAGGTAGATTAATTTATTAAACTAATTAACTAGGCGTGAGTAAAGGAAATTAATGATGATAAATTAATGAAGAGAGACTGACTCCAGGTTATTAGTAGCGGGTTAATTAGGAGATATTAATAAACAGTGGTTTTAAGAAGTGAATAATTCTCGTATAAATAGAGACAATATATTTTAAAGTAAGTAAAGGTAAAAACAGAAGTCATTACAAAGACGTATTAGCAAGTGGTAAGAAATTGCATTGTCACTAAAATCTAGCAAACAAATAAATAATTTTTTATGGCTTCTGCAAGACTTACATGACGTATATCACAACTCAATGAATCTGTTATAAGTAGGAATAAGCGTGGCCTAGTGGTTAGCTTGCCGTACTGTGGATCTGCGAGGCTATCCGTTCGCGTCCCGTTACCGCAAAATACAATCTGTGATCGTGGGTGCGTTTTAAAGGTGACAGTCATTATTCGTTCAGCTGCTTTCCTTCTAGTCTATTAGTTCAAAAGTAGGGACAGCTAGCGCAGATAGCCTTTGAGTAGCTTTGATAGAATATCCGGTAAAACAAAAAAGCTGTTATAAGTGCTTCAAGAAAATATATTTCAAACGTCTTATTTTTTTCAATTTAAGAGTTCGCTTACTGATTGTGGTTGAAGAATTCTCGCTAAAAGCAGTTGTTCGGGTTCCAAACTGCTGTTGACATTGCGACTAATTCTTGACGTAACTATAAAGAGTTTAAGAAAACATTTATTACACTGAAACTGTTCTTGAAGATGGTATTTGTTTGTGTTAAACGCTGACAATGTCACTCCCTCTGGTGGTAAAAAATACAGTAGTTTTGCTACACTTATATATATAAGTGTTTGTTACACAGAGTTACACAATGGGCTATACCTACTCTGCCCTATGCGGGTATCGAAACCCGATTTTTAGCGTTATAAACCCTCAGACTTACCGCTGAGCCACAGGGGGGGAGGCTATATTTAATTGGTAAACCGAAAGCTATCGTCGTTATTCGATGTTCAATCTTCTACAGTTAACAATAAAAGAACCACAAAAAAGATGACTTTAAAATTTAATGACTGCATTCATAGTCAGAATAAGAAAGTACCATGCTCTGTAAGCATATGACTTCAGAGTATTAATTATAATGTTCTTACTTAAGCGTGCTTTGTTTTATCTTAATGGATATACATACATAAACCTGCACAATTGCCACTCTGTAATATTTACCTTTGTTTAAATACATCTGCTATAGCGCTGTTGATAAATCACTTTAAATATACTTCGTAACTTATACAAATAAATACTTTAGGGTTAAGGACAGGCAAGAGAAGTTTCAGAAAAACATTGTTTTGGTGTAACATAAAACCTAATTTTACAACATGGAATTAGATTATGAATGACGTTTTGAAAATATGCTAATGCTTAGTTTTGTAGTATTTAAATAAATGTAGAAATAATAACTCCCTAGAGAAAGAGTAAATATTTTTGTTTCTATAGGTTCTTGCAATTACTTTGACTCCAACAAGGCTGGAAATGGTCATTATACGTTCTCACCCTTTATTTTATTCAAGAAGAATAGTGAAATATTCGAAAGCTTTTGAGTTTTGGGACTTGTTTGAAAACAATTATACATGTATCAATATTGATTGTTAGTTTTGGGTCTCGTTTGAACACAGTTATACATGTATCAATATTGATTGTTCAAAAAATTAAAAATCACAAAAACGAGATGCCTTTCAAAGAAGTTATGAAAATTTGCATGTATAAAACACTACAAAAGTTAAAATCGAATGGATTTATATAGCACTCACTATTAACAAGCGAACAGCATTACAGAAGTAGGAACCTTCAAATGAAAATACTGATAAAAATGCTTTCATTATTCGATTGAATGGCGTATTTATCTAAAACAAAAAATTAGAGAATTCCTTCAACACAGTTACCCTTCTTTTAGTTGTATGTATATGTTAAATAATTTTCGTTGTTTATATGTAAAATTAGGTGACGCTATTCTAATATTCTGAAAAATGACAACTGTTCTTCAAACGAACATTTTACTTCATGATGACGAGAAATCCACTTGGAGTAAATATATGTGTCATGATATAAAATACTGTTGGATTTAAATATTAGAAATTAGTTTATATTTGTGAGTGAATATTTTATTATTTCTAAGTTTTGTTATAATAAGAGTTAAAAGCAGAGGATTGTAGAAGGTTTTGTTAATAACTAATTGGTGTCGAGAATATAGAAAATGGTCAGACGACTATGTAATAAAGACTAAATAACGTGAGACGAACGGGAAGCAGCAGACAGACAGTATTAGACAGATAAAAGCAAAGAGAATATAGCTGGTGTGAAGTTAAGTAACGTAAAAGTGATAGGCCTAACGACTGACATAGGCCTAACGTTTAATATATATATATATATTAGAGTGAAACTAACAATTAAGAGACTGTTGAATTTTAATTATGTGTTTGTAAATTATGTACATTTAATCAAGTTATTGTTAATTATCTATTGGTTTAATGTAAGTGGCTATTGTTACGACAGCGGAAGTCACGAGACGTTGGTAACACGTGATGAGAGTTTCTAGAAGGATCGGGGAACCTCATGAATATCCCAGTATTTGCTAGACGCCCTCTTTTTTAGTATATAAGCCCGGCAAATAAAGCGAAGATATAACTGCAGATAGACAGATATAGAGACAGATAATTGAGTCAAGTGAGCGGTATTGACCGTAAGTAAAGTGCGTGAATCGTTGTGAATTATAGCGTGTGTTTAAGTTAAAGTGACTGTGGAAATTCTGTGTATTACAAAGTTTGTAACGAGAAAGAATAAACTAGTTTTAATTAAGAAAGGACTTGTATCACTGAAGTTTCTCGGAAAGATTTTTTACGGGAAATTATCAAACGACCAGAGACGTAACAATATAACAATATTGGCGAGCCACAGCCAGAATTATACAGTGGTAAACGGCGATAGAAGAAAACGTGAACGACAGCGGAAATAAGTAGGCCTACCTATATACACACAACTGCAGTAGTGAATTACGAGAGTTTGTTAAACAACAACTAGAACTGGAAAGAGAAGAACGGCAACAGAAGAACAAATTGAGAAAGAAGAAAACGAGAGAAAGGAGAAACTAGATAGAGAGAGAATGAAAATACAAATTGAGAAAGAGAAAGAAGAAAGACTAAAAGAAGAAAATGAGAGAAAGGATAAACTAGAAATATAAAGAACGAGAATAGAAATAGAAAAAGAAGAAAAAGAGAGAGAGGAGAGACTAGAAATAGAGAGAATAGGAGCACAAATTGAGATAGCAAAACTCACCTAATCGAAGGAGGAAAGACCTAAGAATGAGAATGGAGTCAGGGCTAGCCGACTCAAGCTGCCCAAATTTGATGAACACAAAGAAGACACGGATGCTTTCCTGGAGAGATATGAAAGATTCGCCCAAAGTCAGAACTGTGACAAAGGCGACTGGGCAGTCTGTCTCATCCCACTTCTCACAGGAAAAGGCCTACAAGTATATGCAGGCATGACGTCAGAAGATGCCATGGATTATAACTAATTAAAAATAGCTTTACTGAAACGATATGTACTTACTGAAGAAGGTTTTCGTTGGAAGTTTAGAGGAGTCAAACCCGACACTGGAGAAACTGTCTTTCAGTTTGCGGTACATCTGCGGCGATCTTTCACCAGATGGACTGACATGGCCACGCATGAAAATACTTTTGAGGGACTACCAGACCTATTAGTACGTAAACAGTTCATGACCACGTGTCCAACTGACATGTCACTGTTTTTAAAGGAGAGAGCACCAAAAGATGCAGACTAGATAATCAAGCTGGCAGAACAGTATATGGAAGCCCATGGAGGTAGTGTAAATGGTAAGTCCAAGAATATCCAGATAACATACCAGATAGTAGAAACTTTGAGGAACTATACAGAAATAAGATTGATAAAGTATCTACCATCACCACCAGAGTTCAAGAAAAGAAGAGCAAATAAAACATCAAGCCCCTGCAAGTGTCAAAAGGCGATATCCCGAATTTAGGTTTGTAGGAACTGAAGGAAGCACAGAAACTTTGGGACAATGCCCAGAAGAAAGACCCTTCACTGCAGAAACAAAGGGGAATGATACTTATAGAATAGAGGACCAAAAGGGAGTTCTATAACGAATCTATCAAGGCAGTTATACTGGGGAAGTTAAACGGATCATAGTACCAACAGAATACTGGACTCAAGTGATTAAGTTAGCCCATGAATCAATTGTGGGAGGACACCTAGGAACAAAAAAAAAAAAAACGGACAGATAGAATCACCAGTAATTTACATTGGCCGAGAGTAATTGGAGATGTGAGTAGATTCTGCAGGTCATGTGGCATCTGCCAAAGGACAATACCTAGATGGAAGGTAGTCAAAGTGCCATTGGTGAAGATGCCTCTCATAGAAAAGCCATTCAGCAGAGTAGTTGTGAACTTGATCGGGCCACTAGCGCCTATGTCTGACAAGGGCAACCAGTAAGTTCTAACAGCAGTTGACTCTGCGACACGTTATCCAGAAGCAACGGCATTGCCAAATATAGAGACAGAGAGAGTAGCAGAAGCCCTCCTGGTGATATTTTGCAGAGTAGTCTTTCCGAGAGAAATTCTGAGTGGTAGAGGGACCCAGTTTACTTCAGAACTTATACAGGAAGTATGCAGACTCATAAGTACTCGGCAACTCTTTACCACCCTTTACAATCCTAAATGTAATGGAGTTTGCGAGAGAGTCAATGGAATTTTAAAGAGTATGCTAAAGAAGATGTGTCAAGAGAGACCACATGACGGGGACAGGTACTTACAGGCAGTATTATACGCTTATCGAGAAGTCCCAAAAGCAAGTACAGGATTTTCACCCTTCGAGTTACTGTATGGAAGAACAGTACGATGTCCGATGCAAATATTGAAAGAACTATGGAGGGGAGAAGAAGAGTCAGAAGTATGTGTTAGACCTCAGAAACTGACTGGAGGAAACCTGTCAACTCGTTTGACAGAGTTTGTATGCAGTTTATGTTAGTCAGAAGCATTTTTATGACAAGATAGCCAAGGATCGACATTATAAAGTTGGACAAAATATCTTAGTTCTACTGCCACAGACCACAACAAACTCACCCTGCAATGGAAAGGACATTTTGAAATACAGGAAGTACTCAACAGAATGGACCACAAGGTGAATGTGAACGGGAAGACCAAGATCTACCATGCCAGTCTGTTGATGAAGTATTTTGGGAGAGAAAAAGACCTGACGGGTGCAGCTATTGAAACAGAGATGATGTTGCAGGTGTGGCCATCATTGATGCAGAACCAGAAGACAGTGACTTTGTCTTAGAAGATGAGGACCTACTAGACCTAAGACCACTAGGTGGAGATGAAACATACAAAGATGTCAACATCAGCGAAGAACTGGCTGGCAAGGAAAATAGAAAGTTACCAGTACGAAGATATATTCACGGATAAACCAGGAAAGACAGACATTGTGCAACACAAGATCGAGACCACAACCAGGAATCCGGTCAAAGTGAAACCCTATCAGATGCCTTATGCAATGAGAGATCTGATAAAGCAGGACGTTGAGGCAATGTTGGAAGCTGGAATAGTCGAGCCTTCAAATTTAGCCTACTGTTCACCAGTTGTAATCGTGAAGAAGAGGGATGGATCAAACCGTTTCTGCATAGACCTCCGGAAGTTGAACCTTATGACAAAGTTCGAATCTGAACCTATGGGCAACCTAGAGGCCATCATGACAAAACTAGATGGGGCCAGGTTCTTTTCAAAGATCGACCTCAGTAAAGGTTACTGGCAAATCCTGATGGAGACGGGATTTAAAGAGAATGTTACCAATTTAAATGGATGCCATTTGGGTTAGTCAGTTCACCAGCAACATTCTACCGCATCCAGCACTATGTGTATGACATTCTGACACACATTGCAAGATGGAAAGACCATCTGAAGAGACTTAGACAACTATTCCAGCGAGTGAGGGCAGCAGGCCTCACCATCAGGTCATCCAAGTGCTGCATTGGATATTCTGTGCTGGAGTTTGTTGGACATAAAGTGAGGGACTGACAGATAGCCATGGAAAAGGAAAAGGTAACCCGCATACAAGATACACCAGCTACAATGACCAAGCAGCAAGTCAGATCCTTCCAAGGGTTAGCGGGATACTATAGGAAAGTCATCCAAAATTATGCTGAAATTACTGCACCATTGACTGACCTAACCAAAAAAGGCTTACCCAACAAGTTGAAGTGGGAACAACCACACCAGGTGGCATTCCAGAAACTAAAGAACATGTTGGGAAGCTCACCAATTTTTAGAATGCCAGACTTCAACAAACCATTTATTGTTCAGACTGATGCTTCAGACATTGGAATTAGAGCAGTACTCTTACAGGAACATGAAGATGTACTGTTTCCAATAACATATATAAGTAAAATATTGTTGAATAGTGAGAAAAACTACTCAGTGATTGAACGAGAGTATCTGGCTATTATATTTGCCATTTGGAAATTCCAGAACTATCTATATAGGAAGGAATTCATGATCCAGACAGACCATCAACCACTTGCATACATTCAGAGGTGCAAGATCGACAGTGCGAGGATCATGAAGTGGGCATTATATCTTCATAACTACAGGTTCTGCATTGAGGCCATCAAAGGGACTGCAAATGTTGGAGCAGATTGTAGGAGCAGACTTTGTGTTTGAACTAAGAACAGTCTTTGTATATAGTAAAAAAAATATTATAAATATTTTATCTTAAAGAGGGGTTTATGTCATGATATAAAAGAATATTAATGATTAATTTATATTTGTGAGTGAATATTTTATTGTTTTTAAGTTTTTTAATAATAAGAGTTAATATATATATATATTAGAGTGAAACTAACAGTGGAAAAGAAAATAAGAAAAAATACGTTTATTCTGTCAAAGCGAAATTCTAAATTAATGGAATCAGCCTGAGTGCACCTTGACAAGAGGAAAATAGGATCTTCAGAAGAAAGAAGACCTCAATCGTAAGTGAATCACACCAGACTAATATTGCTGTAGTATTAAAGAAAATAGTTCGGCTTGTAAACTGAGAGGTCCGGCATGGCCAGGTGGTTAGGGCGCTCGACTCGCAATCTACGGGTTCAAATTCCCGTCACACTAAATATGCTCGCCCTTTCAGCCGTGGGGTCGTTATAAAGTGACGGTCAATCCCACTATTCGTTGGTAAAAGAATAGCCCAAAAGTTGGCGGTGGGTGGAGATGACTAGCTGCCTTCCCTCTAGTCTTACACTGCTAAATTGGGGACGGCTAGCGCAGATAGCCCTCGTGTAGCTTTGCGCGAAATTCATAACAAACAAACAAACTTGTAAACTGAGATTCTAAAGTAACTGGACAGGTCTAAGTGGACAGACACCTACTGTAGAAGAATCCTAAGCCGAACAACAACAATAACATAGTATATATATTTATACTATTAAGAAATACAAGTAAAAGCCATTTATTTCAACAATTGTAAAAAAACAACAAAAAAAAACCCCAGAACCCATATACATATAATAATATTACTTCT
>NW_013667505.1:0-24557 GCF_000517525.1 Limulus polyphemus
TATTTAATGCAGTGGTCCCAACCTGTAGATGCCGCAACGTTTAAAAGAGAGCCGTAAGATATCTTAGAACAGCTTTGAAATAAAGTTGTTGCCGGAGCAACTAAAATTCAGGATAGCCGGTAATTGGATCAAAAAATGGATTATTGGTTTTCAGATTGGGAGGAAGGCGGGCAATGAAAAATGATTATACTTAAGAGAGGCTCAGGATGGGGAAAAAAAGGTGGGAACGGCAGATTTAATATAATTATTAAGAACTGAAAAAAAAGTAAGTTTCCTGTAAAGATAAGTACTAGAAATAATTTCAAATGTAATTTCAAAATTTATGAAGATAATCCTGTATAGGAAACAGACAAGAAATATGTATTTGCATCAGTAAGTTATAAATTACAATAATGAGAATATATTAAAATACCAATTCGGTACCCCCACTGTATTTGACCATAATCCTAATAATATCTAGTGAGGTACGGTCAGCTAAGATTTAGACTGGTCCTAAATCCATATACTCATATGAAAATGGGAATTTATCTCCATAGCTCTAAAACAAATTTAAAATATCATTCATATATATTTTAAATATTATAATCAATAAGATTTAATGAAATTAACTATAATTAAAAATAGAATAGACCGTTCTTTGCTGAAGGTCACATATCTATACATTTTCTCCTAAGCTATCCATTTTCATCTTTTAATTCTTTATATAACACCATTTTATGAGTTTTAACATAATACTTCTGCATTGACTGTTACTTATCTTCATACTGGGGGCTCGAGACGTAATGCCGCTGAACATGCTCCACAGTTCAACTGTGTGTATGCTATAAAAGTGACAGTCAATTCCGTTAGTCGTTTCAAAGAGCCGGACAAACCTCTTTTGACAGCGAGTGTTGCTGGCTGTCTGGTTAAAGCTCAAAGTTAAGAACTGTTATGCCTAAGCCCATATGGTTTTTACTTAGGTATAGGGTCATTACAATAAGTACGTCTGACACGTACAATAGTAGTTTTCTTTCTTTTTCTTTTTTCTTTCTTTCATTTTACAGCAATTACATTATAATATGATCGTGAAACTTAACCGGGTTGACATATTTGATTTTTTTTCCTCAGTAGTTTCACCCCGATGCAAAATAAAAACAAAAATGGGGGGGGGGATGTTATGGTATGTTTAAAATTGTCTTCACATTCACTAACTTTTGAAACAAAACCATAATCCTACATAATACAAATCAATATTATTCCACATTACCACTAATTGAAAAAAAATCATTATATTTCTATTATAGTGTATACATATTATTGATGACTAAGCTTCCTTAACAAAGGAGTTAGTTATAGAAAATATATAAATATGTTAAAATCTTCAAAAACTTGATCTTATCATACATAAAAGTAAAAGTACGAAAGACGTAAATATAGCTTCAATGAAGAAGGCGATGCTTTCATTGAGCAAGCCGGATGCAAACAGTTGTCCAGATGCAAACATACTGCTCCAATTTAAACGAAGGCCAAATACCACTGGCATGGTTCACACGCCGTTAAATTAGATACACCGGAGAAAGATCAACAAGTATGGCAAGGAATAATTTTTTTAATCGATTTGAATCAGGAGTTGACACAAATCAAATGTTTTCAACGAATACATTCCGTGCAGACAACCGGTTTAGAACCTTTGCTTAGGGGAACCGATTTTTTGGCACTGCTCGATCTTCATGTATCTCAGCTAACTGAATTGGTTTCATTCTTTGTTGTCAATTCTTCGCATTAGTTTCGAACCATAAAGACAATAAGTTTATTATTATTTCATTAGCCCAGTACAAGTAAGATTTTGCTGCTAGTATATAATAAAAGGAACAAACTAGTAAGATTTCATTGTGTTCTAGTGGTGGAGAATGTTATTTATTATTTGACGCAAAACAAATTATATATCTTGCATGTTATATAATGATCCTATGTTTACAGACTCGTTAAATGTATATAAGACTCTCAAACAATATATTTATGCATAATACAATTGTGGTAATCGTACTTAAATACTACAAAACCATCAATAGTGAGTAGTGCTATGTATATCAGTTTAATTGTCTGAATTTCGACACTGAGGAGTACAAACCGAAAGTGGGAAGCAATTTCTGAGTGTATCTTTATTGCAGTTTCTCTGTTTGACAATAACTCACTAAATAACTACCTTTTTCATATGTTATAGACAATCGTGTTTTTAGCTTTTCGTTCGCCTGAGGGTGAAAAATTACAAACTGTGTTTCTTTCCCTCATTAGTTTATCTGTAAAATCGATAACTATAGCTAGTTTTGAGGGAACTCTAATTGATATATGTATCACTCAAACAATCCAAGTGAGAAAAATTAGAAGAAACAATATAAAAAATAATCATACTTACAATGGGTATCGCCCCCCCCCCTTAGTGGCACAGCAGCATGTCTGCGAACTTACAACACTAGAAACCGGGTTTCGATACCCGTGGTGGGCAGAGTACAGATAACCCTTTGTGTAGCTTTGCGCTTAACTATAAACAAACAATACAATGGGTACCTCATGTAAAGAAATAAAAACACGTAATTATATTAAATATATATTTATATATACCCAAACATCCCAAGAGAGAAAAAGTAGTAGAAACAATATAAAAAATAATCATACTTACAATGGATACCTTATGTTAAAAATACAAACACGTAATTATATTAAATATATATTTATATATACCCAAACATCCCAAGAGAGAAAAAGTAGTAGAAACAATATAAAAAATAATCATACTTACAATGGATACCTTATGTTAAAAATACAAACACGTAATTATATTAAATATATATTTATATATACCCAAACATCCCAAGAGAGAAAAAGTAGTAGAAACAATATAAAAAATAATGATACTTACAATGGATACCTTATGTTAAAAATAAAAACACGTAATTATATTATATATATATTTATATATACCCAAACATCCCAAGAGAGAAAAAGTAGTAGAAACAATATAAAAAATAATCATACTTACAATGGATACCTTATGTTAAAAATAAAAACACGTAATTATATTAAATAATATGATACACAATAATTAATAATAAGATATAATGTAAAAGTGGACGTTATCGGCCTGTTTACCTCCCTGTAGTCCCCTGATGAGTCAGTAGTAAGTTAACGGACTTACAACACCAGATTTAAACCGGGGTTCACTTCTCCGCAGTGGACAAAGTGCAGATAACCCATTGTATAGCTTTGAACCAAGAAAACCAACAACATCTCTCTAGTCGGTGGCTCGGAATTAGGAACTGCGCAAAACTGGTTGATCTAAAAACCGTGCAGCGACGGGACTCTAGAATTCGATTTATTAATTCATCTAGAGTGTAAATGAATTAATAAATCTAATCAGATTATAATACATGTTGCTTAGGTGTTATTGTTTAATAAATTTGGTGAGATTGGTTGGGTGATGCCATGTAACATCGAAACATTTTATTGGGTAATATAATTCCAGTTAACTGTTGACGTAATGGATAAGCATGAGTAAGTCAGGAAAACTAACTTCAGATATGTGAGCTTTTCTTAATGTTTCTCGCTTTTAGGAATTTAAATGTACTTGATTAAATACCGACATATGTTACTATTTATTGTATATTTATGTAGTGTGTATTAAAGTTGTTTCCTTTATACTGTACTCTCTTAGTATGAAAGATAGAGAGTTAATACCGTTGGACACAACTGGCCGCGGACAGTGAATAGTAGTAAGAATTGGAGCGTTGTTGGTTTAAACCCTTAGGTACCACCATACCCTTGGACACAACTGGCCGCGGACAGTGAATAGTAGTAAGAATTGGAGCGTTGTTGGTTTAAGCCCTTAGGTACCACCATACCCTTGGACACAACTGGCCGCGGACAGTGAATAGTAGTAAGAATTGGAGCGTTGTTGGTTTAATCCCTTATGTACCACCATACCGATATTAGGTTGCAAGTCTAATGGATTTTCACTTGGGTTTAATAGAAACTTGTATAGCATATCTTTCAATGTTTTATATATGTTATTTGTGCAGTTATTTATCTTATATGTTACATATCATTGGTAGTTTCTCTTCCTGTAGTTGGTGTAACTCATATGTGTTTGTATTCCTTGCTTTTCTTGTTTTTCTTAATACAACTCAGTAGTTTGATCGACACAGAAATGAACAAAGTCCAAGTTACACAAGTGCCACGAACTAATTATCTTTATTAACCAAGAGGAAACGCGTAAGTGACATGGTTCTACACATTACATAAATTTTATTAAAATTGTATAAAACGTCAAGAACTCTTTTATCTTGATTAACGAAGGGAAAACGAGTAAGTGACATGGATCTCAAACAACACAATATGTTTTAATAATTTGCATGTTCAGAAGTAAGTTACTCGTAAGCTTTTATATAACTCGTGAGATCCAGAGTAGGTTCAAAAGAAATATTTCTGGTTGAATAACTACTTCACTTTGTTAATACTGCATGCAAAAAAAGAAAAATATAGGAAAATGCGAGCTACGTGAAAGTCAAATGTATGCCATACATCTTCATTTTCTATAATACAGATTATTTCAAAACCAAAAACTTTAATTTTCACTATTTGAAATGATACTATAAATCATGTGTCGTGCAGTTTGGGTCTTTAACATAACATCATAAGAATGGATTTAAAACAGTTCATCTAAGATAACACGAATTCATATATCGAGTCTTTATGACGACCCAAAAGACAACTAATGTCAACATATCGGAAATGTCAGAATCCTTTCCATTCAAATCGAGAACTCGATCTCAATCAACTGTAGGCGGACTGATATATATAAATACGTGAATAAATACAATGCCTATATTTTCTTGGATTTTGCTTGAAAGTGAGCTTCTATTATAATTAAGTCATTTTTGGCTGTGTTCCTAATTTATTAATCAGTTAATATATAATCTCAAAGAAAAAGTTGTTTTCTTTTCAAATTATCTAACTAACACTCCCTAATAACATGCAAGTACGCCCAGTGGCAAACTAGTGCTGGCTCGTTCATCTTTTTCAAAACACGACCTCAAGCTACCCTTACTTTTTCCCACTGAGATAACCAAACTAATGAGCATGAAGTTAGCTAGTAAAAGATTTGTTTCATACCAACATTACTATTGTAAACAATTTTAACAATATAATGGAGCTTTTTGTTTGTTGTTAAGCCTTCCGATCTCAGTCTTTTGTAGCCCAGGGTAAAATGTTTATCATAACGTTTGGTTGCTTTAATTAAAGGCCAATAAGTGTTGAAAACAGATATTTCATCTTGTGAATTTTCTGAACAAAGAAGTTTCAATTAAAACTTATGTATAAAACTTTATGCATCTAAGTATGTACAAAGAGAGTTAAGTATATGTTTACCATATTTAAAAGAGAACTTGACAAAAAACCTTTTAAAATGAACTTCTTAGAATTAGCCTGTCTTTTTGTTGTTGTTCAAACCATAGATTTGTATGCATGTAATAACTTAATAAATCAAAGTGCTTCATTAAACCAATGCTTTTAAAATGACAAAATAAAACGTTAAGCAAGATGAGATAAAACGACATAAATGAATAAACAATAAACCATTTAATGATCAACAATATACGTTATGTAACAAGTTCACACTGTTCTAAAGTAACAATAATAACTCTTAGTGTATATAAAATAACAATACCCTTTAGTATGTACAAAATAACAATACCTTTTAGTATGTACAAAATAACAATACCTTTTAGTATGTACAAAATAACAATACCTTTTAGTATGTACAAAATAACAATACCTTTTAGTATGTACAAAATAACAATACCTTTTAGTATGTACAAAATAACAATACCTTTTAGTATATATAAATATTTTATTTATGTGACCCCTCTACTTTCGAAACACATAGCTGTGTATTTGGTAATTATGTCAAACGATTTTGTTTCTTATGTTTTGAAAACAGCTTTTAGATTTTACTATTTTCAGGCTTTAGTCTATCTTTGGATGTTTGTTTATTCTATTTAGAATACCATCCAGTGGCTCATTGGTAAATCTGAAGGCTTATAACGCTAAAAACAGGGTTTTGATACTCGTGATGGACCCAGCACAGATAGCCGATTGTGTAGCTTCGTGTTTAATAACAAACAAATACAAATCTCTTCAGCATAAAATTTGAACAATAATACTTATACTACAAAACTGTTTTCAGACGAAAAAGAAAAAAGATTTGGATTGAAGACCTAAAATTGGGTCAAAGTTTTTCTTTAATTATGACTCTGTTCATTACTTATGTATAAGAAGACAAATTTTTCTTTAATCATGCCTCTGTTTCTTACTTATATATAAGAAAACAAGTTTTTCTTTAATTATGACTCTGTTCCTTACTTATATATAAGAAAACAAGTTTTTCTTTAATTATGCCTCTGTTCCTTACTTACATATAAGAAAACAAGTTTTTCTTTAATTATGCCTCTGTTCCTTACTTACATATAAGAAAACAAGTTTTTCTTTAATTATGCCTCTGTTCCTTACTTACATATAAGAAAACAATTTTAAGGCAACTCAACCAGTCACAACAAGAAATGCACGACTTATTTTTGCAAATCACGTTTTTTTTTATCTGGCTTTCCCTTTACTGTGTTTTGTTAGCAGTTTGCATGAATATAAACATAAACTCAACGGTACATAAATATTATTTAAACATAAACTCAATTGTACATAAATATTATATAAACATAAACCCAATTGTACATGAATATTAATCAAACAGTTTTTACTGAATTCAGAACAAAGAATTTCATTATTGCGTTTTACGTATTTAATGCAATAAGAATAAGAACACATAAAGAGCTGAGTAGTTTAAGATGTAATTCAGCATGGATAAAATGCACAGAAAAATACAGTTGTATCTAAAAATATTACAACTGTGATAAACTAATGAAATTAACTATGGAAACTCCAAGAGTAGAATAGTACGTTATACTATAAGTAGAACGTGATTAGATATATCTAAAATGTATTAAACTCGAAAAGGGTAAAATTTCACAAATTGAGTATCAGTGGTAATTAGTTTTCTCTTCAGTCATTCAACGGTTGAAGAATACATTATTTAAACATGAATCATTCTGTAATTTGAATTAAACGTTTTTCACAATTTCGCAAAAGCAGAGAAATTGTTTTTTTTTTAGTTTAACTCTATGAAACTACTACTCTAACATTGTTAGAGGAAGACGAAGAATGACTGGTTTTAAAATTTGTGAGTAATAAATTTACGACTGGTCTTAAGAGCTCTATATTCTGTTTCACCTATGTACTTTTACTGGCAGTAAAGACCGAATGATGTACATAATACATAGAATTAAAAACAGAAACTATATTACTATACAGAAATAAACGAATCGTTTTCATATAAAACAACTCGGATATAGTAAACATGCCAAAATATAATGAAAATTAGCACAAGATTTTTGTATTTTCATGTTGAGTATATTTTTTCTTAAGTATGTTTTGTCAACTGCTGTTTTTGCATCTTGTTTTAACGGAAGGCTAACAATAGGCTAGCTGTGCCGTGTCATCAGCAGGGAGCAAATCAAACCCCGAATTTTAGCGTTACAACCCCTCAATCCTACCATTGAGCCCACGGGGGACATTTTAGTAACAGTAAATAGATTATGAAACTTAAATTCTTAGAAAAGTCAATGTACACAACACTCATGGTTGCAGTACAATAAGGACTGGATTTTTTAAATGTTCAACACTTCGGCCATTTAATCCAATCGCAATTATTCCCTCCATATTAAAAATATAACGCACACTAATATTTATATTTACAGATGGTGTTTTTGTTATAAATCAGTAATCTATACTACATGTTTTGTCGAAACCTAAATATGTGCACACATATGACAACAAGACTGATCTACATAATGTAACTCTGAGGACGGGGGCAGGGTTGGCTCCAAACTTGGAGCTCGATTCACGCTATTAATCTGCGCCTGTTATTTTGTACATGCTGTAATGGTGGAACTTATATCATCCCATGTGCCTTTTCTCATCACATCTGATCATATTTTAGTCTATTAGCTGTCATTAGAGGAGCCTCTCTCTTACTCGACCGCAGCGGCCGAGATACAAACAACCTCATAACTAACGTTGTCTTTATGGTTGATCTATGGCATGACCAATGAAACACCATGCCTCTCTTAAGATTGGAAAAAACATTTAAGCTGATGATTATATATATGAATGTAAATTTTTGTATGATTAGGTTCGTGTCCTTACAAGTATGTCGTTTAACCATAGCTCCAGTCCACGTGGAGGCCAATTAACCTCGTTATTTTAAATTTTGCTACCCCTGTAGTTAACAACATTTATATTGAATATTGTGTAATGAACCAGTATGCACTAGACCCAGCAGTAGTTTCTTGTAAAATATATCTCGTCCACACTTGCATTAAAAAAATGACTTTTTTAAGCTGTGCTGTATACACTGAAGTACCATTAAATTTTACCTTTTTTAAGTATGTGTCAATCGATTTAATAAGCACAGTTACTTAGATAAAAAGTTGGCGGTTATACTCAGTTAGAATTTGCTAATTTATTTATTCAGCTTCCAATGAATAGACTTTAGAGAGCGACGTGGAATTACGAAAGATTTTGTTTTCATCATTGATTGATTAGTAGCCTTCAAAAAGCAGTATTTCTGAAGTGTACGTGGAATGTGGAGATAATATCTTCTTCCTAAAATATTGTGGTAGCCAATAGATCATTATCTGCAGTATCTTTTAAACAAAATCATTATGTTAATTACGAATAAGTTAAATATAAATTGAGATTCTCATTTGTACAAAGTTGATATTTAGTCGCAATGCACATTCATTACAATGTTTTTACATTTACATTTCTGCTCAAAGAGTTTTGTTTGGATGCTTTTCACAAAGCTTGTTATCTCTGAAATATCTGTAATTTTCTTTACTATAAGCAGTCAGTAAGTGTAGCTTGTTGGTGTTATCTGTTGTTAGCATGTTAATTTGCATATTCTTCACTTAAATGTAAAGAATATATTAATTTTACTACTATATCTGACAATAAAAAGGTGATCATTGTGACAAAATATAAAATTCGAAATTCTTCCAGCGGAAGTGTAGGCTAAAAGCGATACCGGTTCATCTCTTCGAAATTTGTAATTCTTCTTTTTCATTACTTTTACTCGAAGATTGCAAAAAGTTAAATATTTCACTAACATACGTTCTTGTACACAGTATGGGTTAACTTTTCACAAAAAAGAAGAAATACATGTGTGTTTCTGAGTGAAACTAACTAATTATAACTAGAGAAAGAGCCATACTTATCGTAAAGTATTCTATAAGCCCGAGAAATTACTTAGCATCCAAACAGATTCTTTTTGTTCTATTCATCTAAATACAACCGATAAATCACCGAAACCCTTAGAGTAGCTTAAATACATTTTACCACCAGGTGGCGTCAGTACTGAATCTTTCCTTTTCCTATCAGTAGGTCTGCTTGTTTATAATGGAAATCAAGTCTGATATGTTTTTTATATGCTCTGTGAACTTTAAAGTTTGTTCCAGTTTTATGGAAAAACTTTTCGTCATCTTGTAACTGCAAACCATAAAAAAATCATGAGTTATTAACACAAAGCCGCACACAGTTTCATGAAAACTAATGATTTCATTTTTTGTTCAACTGTTCTGTCATTAGTTTCCGGTCTTTAGGGAATAAAGGTTAGGGTTTATTGACATTTCGTGTTTTTAATTGCCATTCATAGGCTCGAGCTTTAGGGTAAAAGTCTTCCATTGATTTGATATATCTCTGTTATTGCTGATTTTGTCTGTTAATAAAATCATTTCTCGATAACTAGTTACTCGTGCTGTCAGTGCAATGCTTTTGTTTCAGTAAAATACTGTTAGCATCCTTAGTTATTCCAAAACAAGAACTTGTTAAAGTACACATATATATAATACAATGTATTCAGCTTACAATTTTCCTATTAACTCGTAGTCGTTTTTACTAATACTTATTAAGTCTACATTTGAGCACCTGAATAGAAAATAAATATCCTATCTCACGTGTGTCTTTCTTACTAATATGATCATTGGAAATGTTATTGAAAACATACTATCTTAATTATGTAAACGTAAGTGCAGATAAAAGTTATGTAAGGTTTACAATCGTATTGAATTGTTGTTTTAGTGCAAAGCTACACAGATAGTTATTTGCGCTCTGTCCACCGCGGAAAATTGAACCCCCGGATTTTAGCGTTGTTTATACTACTGACCCAACGAGGGGCTGCAATCGTAAGTTAATGAAAAAGAGGGAAATAAGACAACTATAACTTTAAAATAAGAAATCAGTTTTAGTTTGGAGTATGTTTATATTTTTCTAAAATGGAGAAAAGGCTGAAGACTGTGTATTGGGAAATTTCCTGTTCGCGTCTAGTTGCTGCAAAAATGCCATTCGCACTCTGGAGCCTTAAGTTTGCTATAAGAGTGATAGTCAAATCCCAATCGTTGATCAGAAAAAAAGAACAGTACTATTAAGTATTTTCCTTCCCTCTAATCTATCAGTTAAAAATTAGGGGCAGATATGTTCAGCTAGCCCTTATGTAACACACATGCAAAATTTCAAGTTATGAATAATGTTCCATTTAATTCGCTGTACAAATTGATCTAAGTGTTATAGAAGAAACACTAATACAGAGAAATGTTGTTGCTTCTTTGCTGCTGCCAACCTGATAACAAAGTGAAATAAATTGGATGAATGTGGGATGTAATCATGACATTGACATCCAAAACTAACTTATTAAACAAAATCCATCAAAGATAGTATTTAGCACAAAGGGTAAATGTATTTTTCCTTCAACACATTTGTTCTGTTTGTTTGTTTGTAATTAAACACAAAACTACACAATAGGCGGGGGCACATCTATTCTGAAGATCCATAGAGGTTTCTCAAAGATAATTTCTGTTCATATACAGATTTATACATAGATTATTGACTCATATGTTTTCCAGATTTTAAATTTAACCAAATTTACGGCACAATAGAGAAGATAAGCAATGCAATTTGATATTTATTGTAAAGAAAAATTAAACGTCTGTGAAAATCGTAGAGGAGATATAATTTAAAAAATCATCTTGGTAACCAGAAGAATGTTGTCAACTCTTTTTTGTTGTTGTTGTTGTTGTAATGCGTATTATTTCAATTCATGACAATTACAATTTATTATTATTGCGGTAAATAAAATGTTCTTGTAAAAGGGTTTGTTTGGAATTTCAAGCAAAGCTACACAAGGACTATGCGTAGCCGTCCCTAATTTAGCAGTGTAAGACAAGAGCTAAGGTAGCTAGTTTTCACCACCCACCGCCAACTCTTGAGCTACTCTTTTACCAACAAATAGTTGGATTGACTGTCACATATAATGTCCCCACGGCTGAAAGGGCGAGCATGTTTGGTGGGACGGGGATTCGAACCCACAGATTGCGAGTCGAGCGCCCTAACAGCCTGGCTATGCCGAGCCCTTGTGAAAGGGGAAGAATGTTGTAATCAATCTAAACCTGTTAACTTATCTAAACTTTCTTTCTGGCAGTAAACCTTTAACTCAATATGTAGAGCACCTTTATTGCTTGCGATAGATCTTGGGTTCCATCCTAGGACATGCAAAATTTGGGTTCCTATACAATATAATATTCTGCGGACTTATACTGCTAGAAACCGGGTTTCGATACCCGTGGTAGGCAGAGCACAGATAGCCCTTTGTGTAGCTTTGTGTTTGATAGCAAACAACAACAATATAATATATTTTTTTCGTTTAGTCATGTTCTCTCATTATCATGTTACAAACTGATTCCTCTTTGAACTTCAACGATCTCTGAATACGTTACATGTGAACTGATATTGAAAATAAGCATAAATTTAAAATCCATCTCATACACAAAACGGATAAAAAGATAAAAAGACGGATAAAAGCTTTCATGATTTAGAGGTTTATGTGTCAAACCCTTGTGCTTTTTAGACTGGGTAATTACTTGTACAGAAATTGGAGAGAATGATTTATTGATTGATCTACGTTCCCAAGTGTGCAGTGACTTGTAGTAAGCGCGAAGTCCGAAAATATTAAGGTAATTTTATTCACAACGGTTATATTTCAGTGAAAGTACCTTGTTTAAAACATTCTGCTTAGCAAGAACAAGATGTCTTGCCAATTTTGCCAATATAAAGTAGACTCGCCAAATTTGTCCCCCTGTGATTAAAACAGATTGATGGAAAACAGCTGACAGTTTTCCGTACGTGTTCCAACACTTTAATGAACCACGACGGGAAGAAATCAGACGTACGTAATTACTAGTACATAAACAACACAATTTGAGAAACCAAACCTAAAACCTCTTGGGGAAACAGACACAAAGAATGTATTTATCATTCGCTTTTATATTCCAAGACGGTCGGCGTTGATTTAGTAGCAACGTAATCCACAAGCAGATGTACTTACAGCAGAAACTGAGTAGCATTTTGCACAATGCATTTAGGTGGAATTGCTCAATGCAGTATTTGAAGAAACATGTATAAGTGTTACAGAGGCTACTACAATAATTTTCTCTGAGATGTGTTTTAATATCTATGTCTGTTTATAGACGATAGGAACATTTCTCTTTTAGCATCTTCACTAAGGTTAGCCGTCTCTAGTTTGAACTGATAGACTAGAAGGAAGACAACTAGTCAACGAAACAGCACCCATCTCCAAACTCTGCGCTACTTGTCTGACCGAATAGTGTGATTTGACAGTTACTCCAATGTGCCGTGTTTTTGCAGCAATTGTACTCGATATATAACCTCTTGGATTCACAATCCGGGCATCTCAACCATATAAGAAGAACAGTTTTTTTCAGTTGACCAAACGTTACGTAAAGAACAATATCTGCCTTATTCTACTCACAGTGTTAAAGTTATAGAGTTTTGTTCAGCTAAGCTAAATCTTAAGCAACTAATTCATATGAAATGAGTAATGACGAACCGAAACAGCTTGGTTATTCTGTGTTTTTCCACTAATGCTGTCTTATAATTTCATCAATATCTAGAAACAACCAATAATGAGAAAACCATGGCCTCTTTTATTCAATAATTTTAGAAACGAGAAATCATGGTAGAATATAACTTCTACTTTTGGGTTGAAGAGGCAAAAATTACTTTCCTGAAAGGCCTTCTTCAACACCAGAGAGAAGGTAACATAGGAGCTTTGTTAATGATTCTATAGATTACAATATTTTAAAATTTGGGTTGATTTATGAGATTTCATTTTCATTAATAAAACGTCAAACACATTTCTTGACTACAAGTAAAAGTCGCAAGGTAAACAATTTCTCATATTGTCAATGAGTATTTCTTATTCATTTGAGTAAATCTAACACTTTAGCATACACATCAAATTATTTGTACAGTGTGCTGAATATATGTTTTCAACATTTCCGTAGAAATTGTATTTATACCTACTTTAATTTGAAAATAAAAGTAACTCAAGCGTACGTTGCTTTAGGTAAAACACAAAACTGCTTAAAACTGAGAAACCGTTTATTGTTTGGATTGCTTTACTTGTTTTGCATAGGCGCTTAAAACTTATTCCACATATATGGTTAATATATGTATATATACATGTATACAGTACACTTTTGTTAGCTTCTTTACATTAGTCATTAAGAAAGTTACTTGTAATGGAACTTTTCTGTTGTTAAATCGATGTAAAAGATCACATCAGACTAAAGATCAAGATCAGAAATTTAGGCAAACGCTTATACTCGGAGAGCAAAAATTGTTTCTTATACAAAATCGAAAGGACGCATGATAAATGATTATATGTCTTTGAATAACTGACGCTAGTACAGTATACATTAAAATTATAACCAAGCCGAAAAAAATGTCAAAGATGAGATTTTTTTCCACAATCTTGTTAATATTTTCTTAGATTAACTCTCATATGGCAACCACATGTAGCGTGCCTTTTACCTTGGTTACCCTGATGTAATATTGTCAAGCCACCTGTCTGGAAACAGCAATAGTTGGGTTTATTTGTAAAATACTTTTTTTCACCGCAACATGAATTTCGGTAACTAAGAGATCGTGGACACTTTGTCTATTCTTGATTCGCTGCTCCCGCTGCAACGGACGGAGTAGTTACGTTGAATTCATGGGTCATTGGAAAAGCGAACCAAATAAGTAAAGTAGATCTAAAATAGTGGTGGAATTAAGCAGATTGTTTATTTTAGATTCAGTTTTATTAGTGAGTAAAGCACTATACAATTATACCAAACGTTGTTGAGCACAAACCTACACAGTGGGCTATCGGCACTGAGCCCAGCATAGAGATTACACCCCGAATGTGAACATTATTATACCTCAAGCTTATCGTCGAGACATTCACAAGAAAAGTATAAAAATAATCGTAAAGTAGTTGATTTATTAAAACTGTTCATTTTTAGACTTTCTTGATCACCGCCTTTGAATTGTTTGTACTTCCTGTTTCTAAGTATCTGTAAATTCTTATTTAATGAAGTATTCTGATTTCGTTTAAAACCACATTTTTGATAATGGCAAAAAATAGTAATCCTTTTGGTCATAAAAACCTTTGTTAATTTGACCTTTTCAGTAAACAGTTCTTGATCTTTACAAAATCGATTTATATTTTAGATATTCGAATTGGCGCAAAATATAATGTAAATATAAATACATTTTCAAAAAATATACATTTAGGTAAATTTACTTGTGACTTGAGTGTTATTTAATAAAACCTTGATAAAGAAAACATCAAGTTCTAGTTTTAATTTTCATACCTTGTTTTATTCAGCTATAAGTTCCCTTTTTCACTGTGTAAAATTATCTTCAAGATAAGCTTGAAGGGTTATAACGCTAAATTGTGGGGCTCGATCCCTTCGGTGATCACAAGTTCCCCAATTCTGCTCTTTTAATTATAATTTTTCGGTACGTAGATTTCAGTTTTAAACTATTATGTTTAATAGCTATAAGTCCCCCCCCCCCCGTGGGACGGCGGTAAGTCTACGGACTCACAACTCTAAAGTCTGGGGTTCAATTCTCCACAATGGACGCAGCAAATAGCTTTGCTCTAAGAAAAAGCAACCGATAAAACATTATCTGTGAATGTAAGTTTCACTTCCTTTATTTTACATTGCTTGACGTAATATATTACATTAATTTTAATTACCAAATCCATTATTTTATTTGTTTTTATTTCACTCTTATGTTTTCTGCTAATGTCCTTTTTCAATGCAAAAAAATTAAAATGTCTTAATTTTTCTCCGTGAAATACATAAATAAACGACCTATATTTTCCGTATGTTTGTTTGTTTCTAGTTAAGTACAAAGCTGCACAAAGGGCTCTCTGTGCTCTGCCCACCACGGGTATCGAAACCCGGTTTCTAGCGTTGTAAGTCCGCAGACATACCGCTGTGCCATTGGGAGGCGTTTTCCGTGTGTGTTCTTCTCTGATTGAGTTATTTATATCTTGTAATATCTCTAAATAATACTTCAATTACTATGTATTCTATTTTTTGAAAATTATGTATTAATTACTGCAAGTTTTTATTCATTACTGCGAATGATCTACAGTGACTATATTAATTAGTCTCTGTTTAATTGTGTAAAATATAATTTCTTATTGTTTTTGTCCCCAGGTGGGTCAGTTGTAAGTTTGTAAATTTGCAATGATAAAATCCTGGGTTCAATTTCCAGAGGTGGGCAGAGTGAACATTATTTAACCATTTTCTCATTTTTTGTGTAACAAAAAGACGATATTTTATTTAAAAACGTTATTGAGCCTTTTAAATTCCTTCCGTGTGTATAGACAAAACGTTATATATTGTTTGCAACGCCCACTATTCGCTTTATTCAGACAAAACACTTGGTTACTCATACTTGGCATTTTCAACCTGAAAGGCACGCGGGCTAAACAGCCAGCCAGTGAGTACTCGCTGCCTCAAAGTTTCTCTTGATTGATTATCACTGTTGCAACACCCCTTTGCCTGAAGTGTTCAGTGGCATATCGCAGCTCGAACCTTGAACTTTCCATTCCGCAACCCGACATACTAACCACTAGGACATGTCAGCCCCTTCCCAAACAAATTCACTCATTCTCTCCACTAATACTTATACCACATTTTCTTTACCATCGTTCCCTTGTACATAATCCCCCCCAGAGGCTCAGCCTTAAGCTTTAGGACTTATAACGCTAAAATTCGAGACTCGCTATCCATGATGGGCACAGCACAGTTAACCCGTTTTGTAGTTTTGCGCTAAAACAAACACTTTTTCAGCATATGTTTTTGCTTGTTTCCTAAAGAATGAATGTATTATGTCACTTGTTGAATTTCGGCCAAAGCTACTCGAGGATTATTTGTGCTAGCCTTTCCTAATTTTGAAATGCTAGACTGGAGGGAAGGGAGCTAGTCAACACCACCCACCGCCAACTTTTGGGTTACCCTATACTAACGAACAGTGGTATTGACCATCACATTATAACACTCTCAGTGCTAAAATTGTGAGTATGCTCGGCGACGAGTTTGTATCCCACAACTCACAGATTGTGAGTCCAGCGCCTTAACCACCAGGGCATGTCAAGGTAAATAGGGAATTGTATATCTTACCTCACATTGTAAAAGGTTTAATTATGACCCAATATTTTTCTAAATAGACCTTACGTGACAAAGTTTTCAACAGGTGTTTGTTGCAATAAGTCATTAGGATTACCTCAGTCATCATTTTTTGCTAATGATAAAATGCAGCAGATCGTTTTATATTTATTTTAATAAATATAATTCAGCCATTTTCAGTTTAGGCTATCGTGTATCAAGATTAGTGTTAGGCAGTACAGATATGTTTCAAAAAATGTGCTGAAACTCAAATATATATATATATATATACATATCGACAATGTTCAGTATTAAACCTGATGTGTATATCCAAATGTTCTTTAATCGATAATAAGCTAGATTTATTTGAAATTGTATAAATTACTTTCTTTTAGATGATTCAAATGTTATCAAATATTCATTTCAAAAGGTAAAAACAAATTAAAGAAAATAAATAATAAAACATAGTATAGTTTGTGAAAAAGTAAACACAATAATGGACTAATTATCAATACTTATCCTGCCATTTTCAAAACTTACGCACAATAAAATCGTAATGATATTGTCGGCACACATGCGTTCATAGCCAATAGAACAGTCGCTGACCATTTTACGCATTTTATGTTTTTAAAAATGTTAGCAAAATACGATTAATATACTAAGAAAGAAATACTGTTAAAGATAAAAACATTAATCGTTTACTGACTTTCGACAATAGCTTAATAAAATAACATAAGGTTAAAGGTAATGTGTATCAAGTTGAAAAAGGTGACGAAGCTGTAAAATGTTTTATACCTTCATATAGAAAGTATGAGTTCAAAACTGCATGAAAATAAATGTTGTTCATGGAGAGTTGAACCAACCACCAGTTTACTGTATGTATATAGCGAAATGAGAATGCTGTTTGTAGAGGTTTGTATATCTGGTGCAGCAGATTTTAAACATATAAAGTATTCTTACGTTTCATTAATATGTTGTATAATTACGGTCCTTCTAAATATAATGGCTTTGAGAATCTATTATAATGTAATTGAAAAAACAAATATTTTCAAGGGACTACTGAAATGGGCTTACAGTTTTGGTACCTAGCGTAACTAAAAAAAATCTATGGGCCAAAAGGTTATGATCTTGTTTTAGAGTATTTCACCATGTTAAAGGTTCCGTAAGTATGCAGATTATTGCTAGGTGAGGAATGATTTGTGACGTTTCTTACTTGCCAAACATTTGTGGAAATTTTGGGGTTGATTTAAAATGCCTTAGCCTACCTGGCTGCATCATTTTATCTTGTCAAGGAAGGAGACAGACACGTTAAAGCATCCCACTATGTTTCTTATTATTTTCAAGAAAATGATAACTTCTTTTTATCTTGTCAAGGAAGGAGACAGACAAGTTAAAGATATAGGGATGCTGTAACTTATCTATCCCCTTCCTTGACAAGATAAAAAGAAGTTATCATTTTTTTAAAACCATAAGAAACATATAGGGATGCTGTAACTTATCTATCCCCTTCCTTGACAAGATCAAAAGAAGCTATCATTTTTTTAAAACCATAAGAAACATATAGGGATAGTTTCTTATTATTTCAAGAAAATGATAACTTCTTTTTATCTTGTCAAGGAAGGGGATAGATAAGTTACAGCATCCCTATATGTTTCTTATTATTTTCAAGAAAATGATAACTTCTTTTTATCTTGTCAAGGAAGGAGATAGACAAGTCATTACATTCCTTCTTGTTTTCTACAAAGTTGGAACAACAGTTATAACTTTCCAGCTTCCCTACCTGTTTTCAAGGAAGTACTTACAAAAGTGACAAGGCCTATTTATCCTTTCAAATAAATGGATTTAAAAAATATAAGGTCTCTTTAGGAAAGAAGATATAAAAAATGTAACATATCTTTACAGTTGTAAACTACTTCCTTTAATAGCACTTTTGCATAAAAACATCTCTTATCAGCTCGCGTCTTCATAAATCATCCATACTTTGAACAATTTGGTCGTGGTTTCATCTATATTTTACTGTAAACTTCAAATTGGCAAAAAGCTACTTCTGATACAAAAGCCTTCAGTTTAGTCATAGAGACAAGCATCTGGAGTCGTTCACATTACAGCATCGTATTGGAGGTCAGAGAAAAATGTTAGTCTTTAACTCACTATTTCCTAACACATTGTATTAGGAAGGGAGATGTGGTAAAAATATCCTTTAACTCATTACTTCACAAAACATTGTTTTAGGAAAGGAGAGGAGGTGAAAAAATAGCCTTTAACTCATTACTTCACAATAAATTGTTTTAGGAAAGGAGAGGAGGTGCAAAAATAGCCTTTAACTCATTACTTCACAAAACATTGTTTTAGGAAAGGAGAGGAGGTGAAAAAATATCCTTTAAGTCATTACTTCACAAAACATTGTTTTAGGAAAGGAGATGCGGTGAAAAATATCCTTTAACTCATTACTTCACAATAAATTGTTTTAGGAAAGGAGAGGAGGTGAAAAAATATCCTTTAACTCATTACTTCACAAAACATTGTTTTAGGAAAGGAGAGGAGGTGAAAAATTAGCCTTTAACTCATTACTTCACAATAAGTTGTTTTAGGAAAGGAGAGGAGGTGAAAAAATATCCTTTAACTCATTACTTCACAAAACATTGTTTTAGGAAAGGAGAGGAGGTGAAAAAATAGCCTTTAACTCATTACTTCACAATAAATTGTTTTAGGAAAGGAGAGGAGGTGAAAAAATAGCCTTTAGCTCATTACTTCACAATACACTGCATTAGAGAGGGAAAGGGTATCAGAAAAATAACTTAGATTTTAACTTTTGAAAATCTGAATGTTCTTCAAGCACCACGTGGACTCTTATGATGTACAATGCCATTAGCAATCTAGCTCTATGTTTCAGCATTGCGATGGGACGTATCGTAGCAAATAGCAACACTAAGGAAAGGAGATGCCTTCTTTTGAAGACGTTTCGTGATATATAAGTGTAAATTTCGTATCATAGAAAACACATGATAATCAAACATGTTCCACCATTCTGATCTCCGTTTTTTTGCTTTTTACTTTGATTGATTAACTTGAATTAATTGTCAAAATGATATCGTCAAACACTTTATCATAAATTCCGATTGAAACCATGCTGCAGAACATCTTATGTATTAATTTTTTGTTTCTTTAAGAGCAAAGCCACATTGGGCTATCTGCTGTGTCCACCACGGGGAATCAAGCCCCGGATTCTAGCTTTGTAAGTCTGTAAAGTTACCCTTACGTCGAACAATTTCTCGAGAACGTTCCTAGCAATAAACTGGCAGAGTAGTCTTTGTGAGCTGTGTTGTGTACAAGACATTTTGTCAAGGTTTATTTCAGGTTCTTAGAAGATAAATTTATAATAATTTAAAGTTTTTATTATTATAAATAAAGATGTTTGTTTGATTTCAGAATAGATGTCAGCTAATTAATAGCGTTTAAATAACTGCAGTGAGCATATCGAATGTACTTTACCAATCTTCCGTGATAAATTGACCTTTAGTTTGATTTTTTTATATGTACCTTTAAAAATGAATATCAAAGAGCACTAAGGATAAAGACCTAAAATTTCAACTATTTCTTTTAATTTCAATTTAAAACTTTCAAAACATTACCATAGTGTGCCTGTATCTAAGTATTTTATAGACAAGCATCGTGATAAATGTAAATAATATTAGAAGAACACGGTTATAAAATTTGAACAATAAAAGCTTGCTTAGCTGATTAACACGATTAGAATATCTGGCCTGGCATGGTCTGGTGGTTAGGGCTCTCGACTTGCTATGTACTAGTTGCGAGATCGAAACCAGTAATTGAACATGCTCGCCCTTTAAGCCTTGGGAGCATTATAGTGTTACGGTCAGTTCAACTATTCGTTTGTAAACAATAGCCTACTTCAAAATCAGGGACGGCTAGTGTAGAAAGCTCTCTAGTAAATGAGCGCAAAATTCAAGAAACAAACCAAAATTAGAATTCCTCCAAATAAGAAAACTAAGATACCATGAAATGCGTGAAAAACTTTTCTTCATCAGTTCACAAAAACTTAGTGGAAATGCTCGAGCAGTATCTAGAATCTTTAAACTTCTAGGTGATGTGTTTAAAAAAGACGTTCCTTTGCAAGCCGTTAAATAACAAATCTCTTTATAGCAACCCTGAAGTTATCTGTCCAATATGATTTGATGTTAAATATAAATAATAAGCCTTGTTCTGATGTGTAATCACTTAAAACTGATCAAAATTGCTTAATCTAGCTCACATCCAAACAGTTGTTGTTCACGCCATTGGTAACATAAATTGCGTCTCGACTACTACTATGTCTGAAGTTTCTCAGCCGGCCTGACGGCCCTGGTATTTGGCGAAAAGCTTCGTTGGTACTAAATATAGTGGATATGGTGTGGTTGGCATATTAGTACATTCTCCTTTACTTTCATTCATAAGTTCTTATAATATAGCAGTTATCTTTAACTGTAAAATTATACTAATTAACACAAGTTAAGTAGCAGTAGTATTATTGAATAAAGAAAAACTACTAAGTTTTAGAAACTCAAGTGCAGTGAATTTTAACCTTTTCTTATTCTCTCGTTTCAAGTTCCTTGGTTAGCTTTATACGTTCACAAGCAAAAGTACCCGTCCCCAGTGACGGGAAAAGTTTAAGGTAATCTACCAATTTAAATTATTTCATGGACTTTAAAAAGGTTAATTGTGTTGCACTCTTGGTTTCGTTCAGAGCCAAAGCTCTAAGATTATTGAGCATTTCAATGATGCTAAGATCCGCTCAACAATATCATACGATAAATCTACATTTTTATTCTTTAAGTTACGTCACATTTTGAAATGTGAATGATAGTGTGATTAATTCCTAACAATTTAGTATAGAATATCCTGCTTGCGAAATAAAATTTAACATCATCATTATTCATGCCTATTCTTCCGTTATTTCAAAAGTGAATATTGAGCTTTGACTGCGTGCTCAGCTCTTCAAAAGGGAGACAGACGAACGCTCGGACAGACACCGCGGTTCGCAATATATTTGTATATAGAAGATTAAGGAATCATTGCCATCATTTAGAAGTCTCATGCACCAATGTTTTAATATTTGCTCTGGATTCTTCTCAAGACCTCTGTTAGTGCTCTGGTTCTATAGCAATCTATATTCCCAAAGTTACAAAAACTCGTTGGCTTTAATGTTATCAAAAATTTGTTTTTTACAATATTTGCATTTACTTTAACCTTAATTTTCTCATGTATTTTTTTATTTCCCGAAACAGATTAGGAGAAGAGCAAAATAGCACATTCACGTGAAGTTTCCCTACAGAATGTCTATATGAAACAGTCGTCCCACTTATTTAATAAGAAGTGGAGTCGTCATGCTGTGGACCTCCGCCAATCAACGTTCGCCCAACCACAAACGACATGAGAAGACAGCCACGTGGTGTCATATTGGAGCAGCAGAAATGTCATTCTGAAAGAGTAACATATTGATTCTTGTTTATGCACAAAACAAGTCGCTTTACTTCTGAAGAAAATTGACAATCAGTGGCAATGGTCCAGCACAGTATGGCCATTAGTAGAAATAGAGATTTCGGAAAATGAAAACAAACGTTTAGACATATCAAACTAGCATCGGTTTCGCCAGTAGCCTTAGGTGCTATCGTGTTTCGTATTTTCTTCTGCAGTATTCAGAAGTGATATATAGGATACACTATTATTATGTTCTTCTCTAGTACATAATGGTAGCGTACATCCTGATTTATTTTCTGGTTTGCTAGATAAAGAAATATTTGTTTGTTTGTTTTCATCGTTAATACCTGTAAGTATTGCCGTCGTGAAGAAATGTCATTTTTTGATCAAGATTCAAGAATCTTAAGATGGTAAACCTTAGGTTGCCAACAACCCAATACAATTTCTTCCAGTGCCAGACATGAGACGATGATAACAGTGGTGCCTGTGTTTAACAGCACAGGACACCAGATTTACGATAACAGCTCTGAGTTAGTGGAGGAGGGAGAGCCCTCCTTTCCCAACTACATCCGAACGACTGCTACTGTTGTATGCGCTGTGATTCTTACTATTGGTACCGCTGGAAACCTCCTCGTGCCCGCTGTAGTTTGCCGGACTAAGGAACTGCGAAACTCAACCAACTTTTTCCTGGTAAACCTCAGCGTGGCTGACCTGCTCGTGCTGCTTGTGTGCATGCCAACTGTGCTAATAGAACTCCACTCTCAGCCCGAGGTGTGGTTGCTAGGAGAGGCCATGTGTAAGTACACTTGATTTCTTTTATTAGCTACGCCAACGAAAGGGTCACACACACATACACACATCTCGATGGGAACAGAACCTGCATTTCAGCTAAAAGTGTTTGAATTATGCACCATCCGATCAGAAACTTATGAATTTATTTGATTTAGAATACTTCTATTTTTCATTTAAATTGATCTAAAGTAATAAAGTTAAATTCGTAATGAAGGTCTGAAGACGAAAGGCGGAAGACTTTCGAAACGTCGTCCTCTACATTTGTAGGTTTCTACAACAGGTAGTTGCTGTTCATTTGAAACTGAGATTCATTATGAATAATCTGCCTAAACAACCTATTAAAGTTAAATTCAATGCATACGCCTCCCGTAAGCACACTGGACAAAAGTATGGTAATTGTAAAGACATATATTAGTGAAAAGCTTCAATCAAACATTCTTGAGAAGTGATGTATTTTTTGGCACTACATACCCATCAAAACAGATATTCCCTTATTTTACCTTTGGGAATATTTCTGTTTACGTGCTGATCCTCTCTATTTAGCAATTTACTCACATCTTGAACGTTTTTAGTCCAGCCTCTGTTTACTTAAACTAAGTACCGTTATTGTTTATCGACGATAGTTTATAAAGTAACTTAAATGTTTAGTTTAAAGAAATTGGTAAAATAAGTACGATAAAGTATATAAATCCATCAGTGCTAAATATCTTTATCTTACGTTTCTATACAGGAGTGAAGTACCTTTATCATAATCTTGCGAAGGTTTGATTCTATGGTGTGCAGAAACGGACTATATTCCTAATATAAGCGAATATTCAATTAGCAAGAGGACTAAAGTTACTTCAAGTCCTGTTCTTTAAGCTGTATGATAATGCAGTCATTTGAAATTTGACTGTTGACAATACATAAATAGCGTGTGTATGTTCTATTATATATTTGTACGTATTCCTCTTAATATATTTTACATCATGTCTTTTCGATTTCTTTTTGTAGCGAACACTGAATATACAGTCATCTAAAAAATTAAGATGATATTTTCACAAAGTCAGTTGTTAATTATGAAACAGCAGAATTACATAATCAGTTTTCCCTCTCAAGAAAGTACTATAACGACCGTGGGAATGACAATACTGCCATCTTTCAATAGTTGTGGACAAGAAGAAACGAGCTTAATACCTTAATAATGTAGCCTGTGGGCGTAAAACGCTCATTTGAATATAGCGAGTAATCAATTAGTAATTCTATTCATTCGTCTCTTGTTTTTCGTTAGAAATAAAAATGCAAACAGAACAGGTCTTCAAGCGGTTGAAGCTTGAATCGTCTAACAAAGAACTAAAATAAGTTATTAGGATCACAAGAGAGTGGAAATAGTTTACTTTATTTAACAATTCCGCGATTTTTTCAATGTAAATAGACTCACGTGTTTGGCAGTTTACAAACATTTGGTTTACACGTTCCAGTTGTTGTTTCAATAACATTTTGCTTTTTTTTATTTTAAATTCGCTAATAACTACATGAAATTATTTTTGTAATAACAAACTGATACACGCAAGTGGTTGTATTAATATTTTAATAGCTAACAAACAGATACACGTAAGTGCCTGTATTAATATTTTGATA
>NW_013667505.1:25557-42682 GCF_000517525.1 Limulus polyphemus
ATTAATATTTTAATAGCTAACAAACAGATACACGTAAGTGCCTGTATTAATATTTTGATAACTAACTAACAGATGCACACAAGTGGTTGTATTAATATTTTAATAACTAACAAACAGATACACGCAAGTGCCTGTATTAATATTTTGGTAACTAACTAACAGATACACGCAAGTGGTTGTATTAATATTTTAATAACTAACAAACAGATACACGCAAGTGCCTGTATTAATATTTTGATAACTAACTAACAGATACACGCAAGTGCCTGTATTAATATTTTATTAACTAACTAACAAGTGTCTGTATTAATATTTTAATAACTAAGTAACAGATACACGCAAGTGGTTGTAATGATATTTTAATAACTAACTAACAGATACACGCAAGTGCCTGTATTAATATCTTAATAACTAACTAACAGATACACGCAAGTGCCTGTATTAATATTTTAATAACTAACTAACAGGTACACGCAAGAGCCTGTATTAGTATTTTAATAACTAACTAACAGATACACGCAAGTGCCTGTATTAATAGTTTAATAACTAACTAACAGATACACGCAAGTGCCTGTATTAATATTTTAATAACTAACTAACAGATACACGCAAGAGCCTGTATTAGTATTTTAATAACTAACTAACAGATACACGCAAGAGCCTGTATTAGTATTTTAATAACTAACTAACAGATACACGCAAGAGCCTGTATTAGTATTTTAATAACTAACTAACAGATACACGCAAGTGGTTGTATAATCTCCTGCGCCACATAGATGGTGATGGTAGATGTAACAATAAAGATGAAATGCTGCAGTTGCCTAAGTACACCAATTTTTTTTTTTTTGTAAGAACTTATTAATGCCTGTGAGCACGGCAGTGACTTATAAAGATTGAAGACTAAGATGGCGCTGCAAAGTTTATCTGAAGCCGTTAGACCCTTTAAAGAACAGATAATTATGGTGTCCCGTTTCTACACAGCGGAGTGGAATGTGTATAGTACCGCCCTATCACTCTGTGCAGGTGGAGTTTCGTGAACTCTGACTTTACATGCACATGTTCATCAATTGAGTAGTGCCTTAGTTTAGATTCTCAGCCAAGGAAACACATTTGGTCTTATGTTTATAAAAATTGCTTAATTATACATTAAATGTTTTTTCTGTTTTGTTGTTGTTGTTTTTTCTGGCACGGTTTTTATTTTGTTTTGCCTGTAACACTGATTAATTGGTACAAAAATACTTGAAACAAACCACCATGGCTATAAATAAATACATAAGAACCGCGGAAGTTAGGGACGACTGTCTCTAACACATTCAGGTGGGAGTGATACTCTCGTCATGGCCTTAAGCAATGAATAGATTAAATAAGTATAAACTTGAATAGAATAAAAACTTAAAATTAGTAACACTGAAAAAGTGCAAATGTTATTCATCCTAATTATTTTTATCTAAAATAAACACTCTTCTATTATTGTTAACACTAGTCTTTTTCTTTCTTTCTTTATGATGGTTTTTAGGTCTTTTGGTGGTATTTAAAACCTGGGAGGGTCAGGCGCAACCTTGACCTCTTCCGCCCTCCTTGACAATTGTTTTGTTTAATTTTTTTTTCCAAGAAATTACTAGTATAATTACAATACGATGATAATTGATTGTGCCAAATTTTTCGAGCGCGAACCCTGACCCCTAATATAGTCGTGCCAATGTAGGTAATTAAAGTAGTATTTAATATGATGAATACACTTTCTCTTCATTTAATTTATGCGAAAGTTCTGCACATTACAAACAATTCTGGTTGTATTCATACACATTTTTCTTTAGTTTTAAATTATTCTGAAAGTGTTGTACATAAACACCGTTTCAATGCTCTCTTAGTTCTTAAACTAATGATAGGGTTTATGTATAGCAATAGGTGGCCTTAATTTATGCTTATTTCTAATGTATATGTTAATTGAGGAGAGATGCTTAGGGCTACTTTCTTCATGTATTCGGTAGTGGCCCAATTCACGTAAAAGTTCGTTTTTATTCCACTTTTTCGCGAAATAACTTAGCGAGCAATGTAGGGGTCTAACAGGCAGGGGTTGCAGATTTGCGTATCTGTGTAAGAAGTTTGATTAAGTTGATTTTGATATTTTAAAGGCTGTCGTTAGTAGGGAATTTATATTGTTTGTAGTTTAGTTCTTACATGTGATGGTGCTATGTTAATCCATGCATATTCTATAGAAGAACGTATGCAATAAATAAACTTATTATTCCAAAAAGGTTTAATCTCGAAGTTTAAGTTCATGGGAGGTCCAGTTCAATCTACAATTTGATCAACGTGTGTTATTGGGTTATGGTAGTTTCGGAGAATTCTACTCCTCATCAGTAACCCTGAACACAGTCACTATAAGAAAAAACTATACTCTGGATATATAAAGTGAAGAAAAAGTGTTATTGGCCACTATTCAGTTTTTCACATTATATAACCGCACAAAAACACGAATAATAAATAAACTTAGTATTCCAAAAATTGTATAACCTAATAACACACGTTGGTCAAAGTGTAGGTTGAACTGGACCTTCCTTGAACTTAGACTTCAAGATTAAGCAATTTTTCGAATACTAAGTTTATTTATTATAACTGCTATTGTCCGGCTATATAATGTGAAGAACTGAATAATGGCCAATAACACTTTTTCTTCATCTCACCTATCCAATGTATAGGTTTTTCTCATAGTGACTACAAAGCACGTTCACATCAACAGTATATCTGAGAACGTATGCATGTTATATGTATTTTGATAATGTTCGTAGCGGATGTTCCACTGTTCTTGCCTGCCAGACTCCTAGCATAAGTTCGTGCGTTGCTTGTTTGTTTTTTAACTTTGTAAATAGTATTATTTGAGTTTTCGGAACATTAATTCCAGTACGGTATTTTTGACAATATTTTACAATTCTTTTTAGTTGTGGTTTAACATTTGTGGACGTTATTGATGAAGTGGGAGCACTTTTCCAAATTGCAACATCGTCAGTGAATTGTAATGCATATCCAAGATTTGGATCTTTTAGGGGCATATTGCTCACATACAT
This sequence comes from Limulus polyphemus, assembly GCF_000517525.1. NCBI lineage: Eukaryota > Metazoa > Arthropoda > Merostomata > Xiphosura > Limulidae > Limulus > Limulus polyphemus. Next base: position 28,626 of record NW_013667505.1, read on the forward strand.
GATGAATATAATAGTATTAACTATTTTCCCCTGGGGAACACCCGTTTCAGGAGGGAAATATGAATAGATGCCCTCCACAAAACTCCACATTTCCTGTTTTCCAAAGAGTTTGACAGCCAGCGAATAATCCTGCGCGGGAGTTACATTTTTGACATACGGAACCTCAGTGTTGAATGCTTTCTCGATATCAAGAAAGCAAGCGACAGTGCATTCTTCTATATTAAAGCTATCTGTGATTAACCTAACTAAACGTTCCGCAGCTTGCTTGAATTTTCTGGAACCATTTTGTACTTCCGGTAACTTAGATGTGACCTACACGAATGTGGAGAGTCTATTTCTTTTATTCTTTCTAAAATTTTGCCTAAGCATCTGGTCAGGCTGATCGGACGGTAGCTGTCCTATTTATTGACTGTTTTTCCTTCCTTGTGAAACATTGAAACATTCGCTTGCTTCCAAGAAACTGGGATGTAACCAGAGTTTAATTAAAGATAGGTTTAAAAGTCCAGTTAAGTGTTAACACAATTACTGAGTACTTTTTTCCCCAAGAAACTGGGATGTAACCAGAGTTTAATTAAAGATAGGTTTAAAAGTCCAGTTAAGTGTTAAAACAAATACTGAGTACTTTTTTCCCCAAGAAACTGGGATGTAACCAGAGTTTAATTAAAGATAGGTTTAAAAGTCCAGTTAAGTGTTAAAACAATTACTGAGTAGTTTTTTTTTGTTTTTTTTTTAGGAGGATGGCTTATTGCTTTAATTGAATATACAACTTATGTTATTGTTATTTCCTTGATTACTTGGCGGACGATATGATTGTCATCTTTTACATTGCAGTTTGTTTTGCTATTAATGTGTGTGGAAATAGTGGTTTGTACGTGTTTCTATTGTATGTTATATATTCATTAACTTGATTATAGAAGTGTATGTTCATTTCTGGATCTCAGGTGTTGTAAACGTGTTTTGTAAATGTTGTTTAAACGTTTTTATTAGTGTGTGCTAGTGTGTCATTAATTTCGAATGTTGGGTATGTACGTGCTGTATTCTCACAGAGGCCCAAAGTACCAATGGAGATCCTCCATAATTCTCAGTTATTTCCATAGCTACCCCAAGGTGGGGGGGGGGTACCCCGTTAGGACACTCGTCCGTAGTATCTGAGCAAGTGTGACATATTTGATATGTTTGTTTATTGTTAAACACAAAGCTGTACAATGGGCTATCTACGTTGTGTCCACCACGAGTATTGTAATCATGGTTTTAGGTTGTGAGCTCTCAGACTTGCCGGTGAGCCATTGGGAGAGGGGGGGGCATGTTTGATCTCATTAACTTGTAAGTGGGGTTATGAATACAGTTCCAAACATCTTTCCCCCGGGATACCAAGGGGGCTAGAAACACAGTTCGATCACAGATTCGAGATAAGCGACTTACAAACCTACTCTTACACCACCATAATGCCTGAGAGACCTTCCTGTGTTGTTTTAGCCCTCCTTTGAAGGGGTTACGCCATGTAGAATAAAGACACCACCCGATTCCACCTGCCAGATTTGATACTGCTAGCTCCAAAACTGTGCGTTCGCGAACAAACAGATAAATAAAAAAGCTCTCAAACACTCGAAAATAAGTATATATTCAGAATAGCCGTTGGGGATGGAGCTTCCGAGTCCTTTCTTTCAGTTCATAAAATTTCAGTGCTGAATCTGTAAAAATACTTTATAAGGTTTAATAAAATATGTGGGTGATAATATAATTTATGATACAAACCGTCCATGTCGCCTTTCTCTGAATAAGTATGGTGTGAAGTTATAAAACTTGTTGCTCGAACACGAAGGTTTTTTATTATGATCGAAACACTTAATTACATTAGCTGAAAGAGACGCATGTGGTATTAGACTTTATAGCTTGTATCGTCAAGTATTTTGTTTCTAATCATTAACTGATTTATGCACGATAACGTTCATATATTAAGAGTTTTCACATCATAGCCGCACCCTTTTATGTAGTAAGTTTGCATATTTGACCAGTCCTTGTAACATTTACAATTAAAAACTTACCTTTACTGCACAGTTATCTTACTCCAAGCCACATAAACATACGTAAGTTGCTTTTATGAAGTAAAAATGTCTCTTAGTAAAATATGCACTTAAGTGGTATCGTAATTATAAACTTGATAATATACGGACACAAAGACAGTTTTGTAGATTTTATTATGTCTGTGCTACACGAGACTATGACTTAGTTATTGTGATTTTGTGTATGCGTGTGTCTGTAACGAAGTGTGTGCGGGAACTACACATCAAATTTAAATCAAATATGGCATATTGTTAGACGTCATCCCAAGAGAAGTGAAGTTTCTGACATATCTTCTGTTCCACGGTATAAATAAGGCATCAAATATGACGTCTTCAGTAACTACTCGATGTAGTGGTTGAAGCTTATTTTCATGTTGTGTATAGAAGGTAGATTTGGGTAATAAACTACTGTAATGAATGGTGTGATAAACACTGTTATTTAAATATCCCGACATTTTGGTATGCATTTAGATAATACCATAAAACCATACTTTCGTTCTTAATAATGTGTTGATAATAGGTTGTAAACTTTTGATAAGAATTCCTACCAACATTAAGATAAACAGAAAGTTTCACAAAATTTTAAGGTAGTTTATCGAATCACGAAAAATTAAAACAATGAATAAACTATATTTACTTACAAACACACAAATACGCATTTCAGAAGATACGGAGATAGAGAGAATCACCTATATTGTGAGAACACCTTTATCATTCTTCTCGAAACAGACAATTTATGTTTATTGCACTTTCGTTGGAGAAACCGATGAGCTGACGAATTTAAATTCCTTGCATTTTGTTTGTGGTATATTAGCTTTTCGCTGAAAACGTTTTTTTTTTTGTTTTAATTTTGCGGAGCGTGTAACGAATCTGTTATCGACCTCTCTCTAAACAGCCCATATAACGGTGTCGACGTTCATAACAAATATCCGCCGTCATAATAATTTGAGATTCAACTTGAAAACGACCATTTTTATGCGACTAGTTTTAAAATTTAGAATCGATCTTCACGGATATTAGTGCTGTTGATGTCAACGTTTCAGCAGTAAAAAGCTTTAATAAACATTTTACACCATTTTACAGTCGTGCGCGTAGCAGTAATTGTGCACATTCTCGTAAAGTCAAAACTCGTTTACTTATTACTTGCTTTTTAATGTCTGGAGTAATCAAGTTGGACGTTTATGGTTCCAAAAGGGTTAAGTATAGAAATATATAGTAACAATTCTAGTAGTCTTAAACTGTTCTGTGTAATTCTTATTGATAGATAACTGTATTCCTGTGTACCGGATGTGCAACTTCTCGCGTGTTGTTTATCATTTCACTTGTTTAAATTAATGATACTTAAGCTCGCGACATTCACATAAAAATATCGATAAATTGGTGTTTTAAGAGAGCGAAAGATGATGATAAACCTTTATTATTAATACAACGCGCGAGGGTAAATTATTCTGGATAGTCAATATATAAAGACAGATTAGAAATTCTCTCAGACTCTAATGAAACGTTTTGCTCAGGTCATCGCTACTCTTTGTATCTTTCTCATTGTATCGTTATAAAATTTGAGGGATTGATTTAGCAAACTATTGATAAAAACGTTTTTAGTAAACAACTTAATCAAATAACTCTGAAACGCATAAAGAATGTTTATGCTTTATTCATATGTCTTGTTTTAAACGAAACATTAACTAATTGAAATGTAGAAAAACTCACGATCTTGAGTCATCATTTTCACCAGTAAAATTATCATTTCATATACCTCAGTCGTTTTTTAAAAAACCATGTATGTATCATGTCCGAATGTAATAAGTGTTTTATAATGACTTTTATAATTAAGGAATGTTTTAAAAGTTTATATTATTTAGAAGTTGTTCTTCATGCGAAACGTGTTTATCAATATAAAGCAATTTAACTTTAATCAAATTGTACAGTTTTATGTGACGCTTAATTTTATTTGAACTAATTGTTACTCACTTAATATTAACAATGTTTAGCGTCTAGCTTAAGGCATGATAATCGGGGTTTAATAACATAAACAACACTGGAATCGAGCCCAAGTAGCCTTTGTAGTAAACCTGTATTAGAATTTTAAAGGTATTGACATATTTCAACAGCAGGCTGAAAATTAAGCTTATTATATACACAGTATATACAAACAAACCAAGGTAATGAATTACTGAGGAGAAATGTCTCTACACTTATCCTACCATTAAGTGTTAGCACAGAGGAAAAACATCCCCACGTCTGAACGAACTTTCACTGTTTGCGCACAATAGTAAAATTAGATGTATTACTTTCAAACTGTAGAACTACGAGTTAATTTTTTTCCAAACTAAGGCTTAGCGTGCTGTTGATATTTTTACCAGTATTCTGGGTTGACTTTCATTACCTATTTCATTTCTATTATCCTTTTCATTAAGAGCATATATAAATGTTCCAAAAGTAATTGCAAAATGCTTGGGAGTTAATAAAATGTATCTCATAGTTCATAATCACTTCTAAGTTTACTTTCAGCTTAATCCAACAAGTGCATCTAATAGGTATCGTTTTGCTTTCATAAGGCTGTGTGGGCTTTACTGCTTGCTGATACTTCTTCCGATCATGTGTTGTTCTATAATCTGTTTCACAGTTTAATTTGCCTTCCATGTGCGTTCGATACTCCTTATTTTTAAGCATGATTGTTGAACTTTTATTTTTCATTGAAATTATGATGATTTTATTGTCTTTTGGATGATAAAAATCAACAAAATGATTAAACTTTTAACAGAATATACATAGATAACTTAACCAAAACCTGTTTATTCCTAGAACGTAAAGTAATCACGAAACAAAGGAAACTATATTATTTCTAAGTTTTCTCTGTAGTGTAAAAATCACACCCTAGTAATATAGGATTCTGAACGTAAAAGAACAATCACGGTAAAAGCTAAACTAACACAGTCTCTCACCTTCTAATTTACAAGTTCTGCTTATTTTACTGCATTTCTGCTTAGTGGCTATCTCGCTGTACTTGCCACGAGAATTGAATTGAGAATTATAAGGTTATAAGCACTCAATCTTACTGTGGGGTCCCCTAGTGGGACAACTGTAAGTTTACGGACTTACAACGATAAAATACGGGGTTCGAGTCCCCGCGATGGACACGGCAGATAGCCCAGATAGTTCTAAAACAAACAAACAAACTTACTATTAGACGAAATATCCCTAATGTAATTCCTAGTAACATCACAAAGATCCTCTAGTGTCTGAAAATTAAAATCAGGCTAATTAAGAGTGAACAGAAATCCTCTCTATGTTATGAACTTCAATATATAAACTTCATGAGGATCTTCCCGGTGGTGATATCGTTTTTAATAAATTATGCATAGTTAAGGCTGTGATGTTTTTGATTTTACTAATTTATGCACAAGTAACCTCATTTACCATATTTATAAACTTCATTATTATTATGGTTTATAACATTCTGATTTTTCCACACTATACGTTATTTTGATAAGATATCTGGCGGGGATACACAGTCTGTGAAATTGAATCTGTTGTAAATCTCACGAATGAGTTTAAAACTTTAAAATGAGAAAATTAATATATGTGCTCAAGGCTACAACTTCCTACGCCTAACTTCCAATCCCCGTCTGTGGCTAGATAATTCATTTGTTTCGGAAATTCGATTTGCAGAAAGTTACACAAGGGCTAACTAACTACGTTAGCCGTCCCAACTTTAAACTAATAGACTAGAGGGAAGGAACCTAGTCAACAGCACCCATCGCCAGCTCTTGGACTACTCGAATCAAATAGTAGGAGTTGAACGTCACTCTTATAACTCTTATATTGACAGCATCTTTCGAAGCTAAATTACATTTTATTTATTATGTTATTTCTAAATTTATTATCATTGCGCATGTTTGAAAAAAATCACAAGCTGCTGACATTAAAATTAAACAAAAAATTCACAGCACTCTTACAGTCTGCATAAAAATGCTATTTTCAGTAGTTTATTTCGAAACCATTTAAGTCCACAGATAAGTAGTGTATTGTCTGCACCTACGCCTATACCGCACACTATCTCCAATAAAAATTTTATTTGCATTTCAAACATGTTCTCATCAATGGTTCTGGCTTGCTGTGACTACTTAATAGAACACCATCAACGTCCGTTGGTCGCATCTTCTCAGTGGGTTAGTGCAATGCACGTGTTACTTACACTACAACAAAATGAAATCCTGTTTCTGTTTGGAGGCCATTAGCCCACGAGGGTCAAACCACAGTTAACACCATATTCCAAATGTGCATGAAAACTATATTTAGTCGTAACTCTTGACGTTGCCGCTAGGCTCCTGCTGCTAGGGATTAAGGTAACAACATTTATATGTAAACATGTCTGCGAGCTCACGTAAGTTATGTGGTGTGTAAGCCTCTTTTTATAACTTCCTGACCTTTGTATGTCCATTACGAAAATTTACACCACTCTTCCCTATTAATGTTTAAGCTTATGAGTAATGCATGTCTTCTCTGTTGAAACGATTAACGTAATATGGGTCGGTTTTTTTCTCATTTTCGGATTATTTTGAGCAGTTGGTAACTTGGATAATGAAGGACAAAACTTCACATTTGACAGCAAATATGGTAACAAACATCTTAAATTTTATACATATAAAAGCTCAGATGAAACCAATTAACTTTATTCTGAATTTAGAAACAGGGCAACCATCGCTGACGCCAAACTATATGTAAACAAAAAATGTGAAGAAGAATCCAACATATAATTCTCCTAGAATTAACTGAGAAGCCATGTAATCTTTGTTTAGAAATTATCATCCAGCAAAGGAATATATTTTACAGTCAGAGTTTATATACTAGATTTATAAATTCAATACATGAATTTATAAATACGTTTATATTTACTTATAAACATTCTGAATCTGAAGTGTTTAGGCTACATTTATCAGTAACTGTAATTTCAGTGAGTCTAATGCATACATCAATGTTGCTGTAAAAATGTTAAGTATTTGCGAGTAAAAAGATCCTTTTCATAAGAATTAATTTTTTAACACCATGTACCCAAAGCCATAGAGTTCTGCCAGCGATTTAGGAATAAAACCGTTAAATAATGTTAAGAAGACCATTAGAGTCGAGATAAATTCTTGCAGTGGGATCCAAGTCTTTTATTCTGTTACTTTAAGCAATTTCAGCTTGAATTATAGATCGTACATACACATATTATGAAACATATCAAGGCAATGCACCTCTGGGGCTTCAATGTAACAGGAAATGGATGTAGCTTTATTATTAATATTTCCCACTAACAGTGACACATGTTTGGTGGAATAGACCGCTACTCCTTCTGAAAAACTACTTCAAATAGTGAGATCCCACAACCTGTCTTTCCTTTCACTCAGGCGACATTCCAAAATCTCCCAGAGCTGTTCAGTTTATTTCAGTTTGTGGTTATGAAGTGGTCATAACTTATCCTGTGTGGTATAGCATGACATTTTATCATTCTGTTAAGTATATGATCTTTCCCTGTAGTATTTCAACAATGCAGACAGTGCAGTAATATCCAGAATATCATATTCAATAAGACATTCATAAAAACCTTTAATAAGGACCAGTGAATGAAATGCAAACTAGCTAAAATAGGCCTACAACATGATACTCTTCATAGATGAAACGACACAGCCATATCCAAACCTTCTTTTGGCTGTCATAAAAGACAATGCAGTCAATGATTATTGGTCTTATTTTGTCCTTCACCCCAATTTTTCACCCTATAAGAGCCCATACCTTACATTCAAAATCGTAATGAGCGGCTTACAGGCTGCGAACCGTACGTGAAATATGTTAGTGCTGCAATGAGCTTTCAGACAAGCAGTTTTGTTTCATAACACATTTCAAAGATTAAATGTCCAAAGTAATGATTGAAATGTGGATGCCTGAGCAGATATTTTTCTACATTGGTCATTTATTTTTTCAGAACATTAGTGAAATGCAATTTCACTATGAAATGTTTCTTACATTTCTAACATCAGTGCTGTATACAGTCACTATTTTTACTTGTAAGTTCAGGAGTTTTTTTTCTTCTTTTCTTGTGATATCTTAACTCTAAGATTCAATTTCATTTTCAGTAATTTAGGGATAAGACCTAAGATGGTCAGAGACTGACCCACTCGCTACCATTCACCCTCTCGTAGATAATACTATTCGAGTTGGTTAATTTTTCTTTCTTTTAACTATAGTTATTTCTACTTATTATTTGATTTGAAAAACTTCTTACATTTCTTAATCGATCTTCAACCTATTTTATTTAGCTTTAGTAGTAATTTTAGTAATTTTAATTTTTTGGAATTCTTTAAAATATGAAAAATATACAGTCCATTGCTGCAGGATATTGACACATGATTTAAACAGTTCTGTTAAATGTGATTTTTTAAATACTTTCTTTTTATTAATTTTATTTTGTCATGTTAGATGGGGCTATCTTCAGAGATTATATGCAGCAATGAACCGTGGCAATCTCGTGCAAATTCAGTGGGAATGGCCTTATTACTAGTTAGATCTGTGTTTTCTCTCTACTTTGGAATAGTGTGTGTATGTTTTAGCTCCTTTATAAAACATGTATATATATTGTGCAACATTTAAGCTATAAGCGCATTTCAGGCATAAAGTGATCATTAACAGAACAAGTTAGGCTAAAGAAATAAATATAAAGAAACTCAACAATATTCACGTAAATAATACCATGATCCCACCTAACAACAATTGCACCAAACTATGAAGTGCATGAAAAATTATACTACATTTTTGTTGAATTAAAAACACAAACAAGTAAAACAATACAAGCTTGTTTTGTTTCAAGTCTATGATAAAATTTGATAGTTTTATTATATCGCTATTAACAGAGAAACTCTCCCTTAATCAGAGGCAAAGTAGTATTTTTTGGTGGCAGGGCAAGCAACAAGGTATTCCTGTAATTTTTGCATCTGTTTTATACACTGTTTGGAAGGTTCGAAATCTGTTGTATCCAAATATGTAATCCATATAATGGTAATGTATTTTAGTCGGGGGTTATGAGCAATTAGACAGGCATACGGTATCGGAGTGTCCTGTCTTCATTGTTTGTTTGAGGCTAAATACCTTGCTATTGACCTTTTGATCTGGTAGAAGGCTACTACTGTTATCAATGCTGTCCTTGTCAGCACCAAACCTATTTTTGAGTGCCATCACAGCGTCTTTGGGCTTGATAGATCGTATCCATAGAACCTCTACAGACTGCAAGTCGAACATCTCGAAACCTTGCTCATGCATGTAATCGAGAGAATAATGGTGATTTATGTGACTTGCCAGAGAATGGCAAAGTTCCAGTCACAGTCAGTGGGGCTTGGAGCTACCTCCTTGAAGAAGAAGAATGCTTACGTAACAGACCCGTCGGTTACACAGCAAAAAGTACTGCAAATTAACTATGGGTTTTCCGCTTACGGTGTGGCGAATCAAAACTTGGTCAAAGTTTGTTCGATTTGGAAATCGTAAACTGTAATCGTCATATCTCATTGTACACTATATCCTGTTTACGTTTCGTCAAAATTAGATAAATCCCGGACATTTTACGTCCAATTCCTGCAGGGCAAGGAATTTATATGTCATGTTTAAATTTTGTTAATTAATTGTTTTATAGTGGTAGTTTTATTCATTATTTTCAGTACAAAGATGGGTTATTTGAACTGCATCTTTCGTGTGCACATGGTTTTTCCAACCATAGTTACATAAAAAACTGATTTAAAAGCATATGATAAAATGTAATGACTTAAAATATTAATGTTCAAAGAATGACTGTTTATTCTTTTCTTGTGTACCTATAAATTAATATATTATATAAAGCGCATCTGATTAACACAATAAAGATAGGGTTTTAAAGAATGGATATGGCAACTATCGATAGTAAACGAGCTATTTGGGTGACACTAACATAACGCAATAGTGGTGTGTGTGTGATGACCAACGACGAAAACTATTGTGTTCAATGACAAAAACACTACATCTTAAGAATGTATGATGACCAACGACGAAAACTATTGTGTTCAATGACAAAAACACTACATTTTAAGAATGTATGATGACCAACGACGAAAACTATTGTGTTCAATGACAAAAACACTACATTTTAAGAATGTATGATGACCAACGACAAGAGAACTTATTTTGTAATTATGACAGGAAACTTGATTATCAATGAGAGCGGAATAAAGGCTTCTTGTAGGTCACTATTCTAAGGAGCTTGGTAAGTCCGATGTATTGAATTAGCTAGATTACCTACTCGGTTGATTTACAGATCTAATTAATTTAAGTATCCTGCTTTGATCAGAAGTTTATTGATAATCAACTGTAACAGAGCACTGTATATCACTATTAAGTGTTTCAAGGCTAACCATGATAGTAAATAATATTGTTGTATGACTCTGATCGAACATATTATGGATGTTTGGCAATCTTCAACAACAGTGATTAACTCTCCTAACCTGATCCCAAAGAATGCTCGTGCCTGAAGGCATGAAGGGAAGGGGAGATCGAAGGGTACCACCTAGTGGAGGGCGCATGTGGTAAGTTCCATAAGCAGTGCCAGAAGACGGGTAGTTCCAAAGTGTGCTACTAGGAATGGGATGAGATCACCACAATATTTTAATTAACTTACAATTTACGTAGAGAACTATTTTTCATATTAACGTAAAATTATTAAACTTTAGATTGTTTGTTTGTAGTTACGCACAAAGCTAGACAAAGGGCTGTCTGTGCCTCTCTCACCACGGTATCGAAACCCGGATTCTAGCATTGTAAGTCCGCAGACATACGGCTGTGCTACTGGGGGCAGAACTTTAGATATACATGCTATGCATCATATTACGAAGAAAAACTATACTATTTCATTCTCTATAGTTCTTAACACGATATTTGTTTCTGTGTTATCGTTGAAGTTACCCTTATATTTTATTTCGATAACAATAATAAGTAAAGCTTTTGAAGAATTAAAATCATTATTTCACGTTTTACACTTTGAATGTTTGTATAGCGTACTTCATGAATATTCATATGCTAGTTTAACTAAATCTACATGGAGACCTGTTTTCCAGGTTAACATAAAACATTCAAACTCTAGATGTGTATGTTATCTATCATATTACTGAATAATAAAAATACTATTGCATTCTTGTTAGTTCTTGATGTAGCGTATCGCTTTATTTGTAAAACATTCCAATTCTAGATATTTTCATCTGAATCGTATAAGCTAAACGTAATACATTATGCTGACATAGAAAAGTAGGGAGTACAACTGTAGCGTATCGCTTTATTTGTAAAACATTCCAATTCTAGATATTTTCATCTGAATCGTATAAGCTAAACGTAATGCATTATGCTGACATAGAAAAGTAGGGAATACAACTGTATTGAATTTATCATAACATATGTCCGTGTTTTCCTTCTGAATACGGAAAATAGATATTTCATTTATTACAGTTTGGCTAATTGTACAGCATTTCTCACGTTTATCCATATGTTAGTTTAACTTACTGTTTATTTAGAGAATTGTTTTCCATATTAATATGAACATTCAAAAAGCATTCATACATATCATATAACAACATTAATTTTGTTTATCCAAGTAAAAATGGACAGTTGTATTATCAAACAAAGTGTTTGAATAAGTAAAACCATTATTCTGTTTCATGGTGTTTTGCACTTAACGATTTGCTCATGGTATTATGCATGCATTAGTTTAACTTACAATGTATGTAGTCCTGACAGGGACTGTTTTATGCTAACCTAAGCATTCAACCTGTAGATAATTTGAGGTCTGACATGGTGATTAGGGCACTTATCTCGTAATCCGCCGGTCTTGGGTTCGAAACTCCATCATCAAACATGCTCGCCTTCTCAGCCGTGAGGGCGTTATGGTGTGACGGTCAATCCCGTTGGCGGTGAATGGTGTTGATTAGCTGCCTTCTCTCTAGTCTAGCACTGCTAAATTAGGGGCAACTAGTCTAGATAGCCATCAAGTAGCTTTGAGCAAAATTCAAAACAAACAAAGTAGATAATTTCGTATCCAAATGAAAAATAAGTAATAAGAGTATATTCAGCTTATCATGGCCTACGTAGCCCTGTTTTAATTCTTACATCTGATTTTACCTTGTTGTTAAACTCTATAAAATAACATTTTGTTTCAGCTAAATATATGGGGTACACATCAAAGTGATTGGGAACTTGCACCATGCCCCACAGCTGCTTCGATTTTTGCTATAGTATTGTTGCAGACATTTTGTGTCGATGAATATTTAACGTTTGTTTTACACATATTGCACATTCAGTTATAATCTATTTTAGATATGGTAAAAACGTTTGCATTTCAATATGTAATTAAATGTTTGGATATATAAGTGGTTGTCAATATCCAGCATATGATTAATATTCAAAAGTCAGATACATCTGAGTCAAGCATAGCCTTTTATGGTAAACTTGAGAGACGGAAAAGTGAAAACATCTACATCAACAAAGTTGCCAAAGACAAAAGAGATGACCAATTTTATAACTAACTAGACGTACTTTTTCTTAAGATCATACTACACTCACACTTAGCTTTTTCTTCTCATGCCCATCAACTTTATTTAAGTTGTACTTATTTCTGTCAGTAATTGTCTCATAGCAATATAAACTTAACAAATTGCTGTATGATACTGATCATCAATAATACATAGATTTAGGAACATGTTTTGTTTCTCATTGGCATTATGTTACTTTCTTCATTCACCTATCTCGATTTATTCATTATCTCTCACATATCCTAACCTTATCTTTTTTTTTCTTTCAACTCATGTTTTTTATATTCCTTTCTCAAACCAACGCCAAATCGGTTTCTTTTTTTTCTGTCCTTGCACCAGCTTCCCGTATATCGGATTACAAAGTTACATTTTTTCTAGCGACTTAGAGTACTGTAATCTCCTAATTCCTTAAATACTGACCAAAAGTCAGTCACTTTCTCACATTCTCTCATCTTCAACCAATGTTACCTTACACCTAACTTCATGACACATGTTCCCCTCTTCCTAAATACATTCAACAATGTTGATTGTATTCAATCTCGGCTGTATTTCTTTCTAATCTCAATGTTATCCCAGCTTTTGAATTTCCCGCGTTTAATCACACACTCGTTAATGGAACATTAATACTTTCACTGTTTTTATAACATATATCCCATTACAGTTCAGTCTTTGTCTAGATTCTGTTTCATACCTGTTACGTAAGTATAAATTATATACAGAAAACAATAAAATGGCAAGTTTTGCTATATATTTCACTTGAAAAAGTATGTATTAGTGAATGGATTTCATCTACGGTATGTCATTCATTTGGATAAATGTTTGAGAAAGCATGATATTTATTTCACATGAAAAGGTTTAAATTAGTGAATGGATTTCTTCTGTGGTAAGTCATTGATTTAGAAAAAATGTTTGAGAAAGCATAATATTAGTGTTACTGTATTTAGCTGGAACAAAATAATTTCCTGTAGATTTTAATAACTGGATGATAAAATCAGACATAAGAATGAAAACAAGGTTAAATTGAATACTCTCTTACTGTTTTGGACACGAAAATATCTAAAATTTGAATGTTTTTGGTTAACAAGAAAATCAGCCTTTTTCAGGATTATGTACTTGTAGGGTAATCTAGTGTAAGCATATGGTGCTGATCTTATCTCCTACTTCTAGTAGCATACTTTAGGACGGGATTATGTACTTGTAGGGTAATCTAGTGTAAGAATATGGTGCTGATCTTATCTCCCACTTCTAGTAGGATACTTTAGGACGGGATTATTTACTTGTAGGGTAATCTAGTGTAAGAATATGGTGCTGATCTTATCTCCCACTTCTAGTAACATACTTTAGGACGGGATTATTTACTTGTAGGGTAATCTAGTGTAAGAATATGGTGCTGATCTTATCTCCCACTTCTAGT
>NW_013667505.1:43343-65205 GCF_000517525.1 Limulus polyphemus
TTCAGGATTATGTACTTGTAGGGTAATCTAGTGTACGCATATGGTGCTGATCTTATCTCCTACTTCTAGTAGCATACTTTAGGACGGGATTATGTACTTGTAGGGTAATCTAGTGTAAGAATATGGTGCTGATCTTATCTCCCACTTCTAGTAGGATACTTTAGGACTAACCACCTGTATCAACACATTTTACACCTCTAGTGGCATTTCATCGAACTTTCCGCCCTCTTGCCCCACACACGGAACTATGACCTCACATGACCTCCCCTACCTCAAAGGATGGCCCCGCTAGGTGGTGCTCTATGTTTTCCCTCCCCTTTAGGCCTAGAGTACCGGCATCCTATAGGACCAGGTTAAGAGAGTTAAGTACTAAAAACAAGTACCTTGTCACAGTAATGCTTAAGGCAATATAGAAACGCTATGACCAATATTGACTGATAATAGTTGTAGATGGAAAAATCAGAATCGCTGGTAAAACAACTTGTTATAATCCTGTTTTGTATCGCAAAATTACACATTAATGATACGTTAAGACCAAATACGCAAGAACAAATCCAAAAATTAAGAACTAACACTACATATTTAAGAGCAACAATTAAATTATGACACTTTAATTTTAGTAATTCAGGTTATTTAATCACATTATGTTTGAAAATATGGTTCTTCAAGTATGTATCATGATTATTAAATGAAAGAAATTGTGCTGTTTAGTAAGTTCAAATATTTAATATTCACATTTATTTTACTTATCGCGGATTGTTTGCATTTTCTAAGCAAACGTACATTTTCAAAGGGTAGTCTATAATTGATGTTTTTTATCATAATTATATACTTGTTTATTATATATATATTATTATTATTATTTAACTCCCCAACTACATAGAATGATTATTGCTCGTATTGTATTTAGTTATTGTTCTTTTTTTAGGGGGGGCGATCTCGGTTTCTGTTTCTTTTACACTTAATAATTTAGTTGTTTGTTTGCTCACCTGAACGAGGTCTTATGTACAAACTGGACTAAACGACTAGGTCATATCCATTCCAAATCTTAAATTGCAGATCAAAGGGACGGCACCTTGTTGGCAGCGTCTGCCGCTTCAAGTAGCTACTTTTTAACCGAATAGCAGGATTGAATATCATTATTATAACGTACCTAAAGCTGAAAGTGTAAAACAAAGGTGGTAGTATCACGTCTCGAACCCGAGATAGTCGGATGTTCAGTCCAATATGCTAACCAGAAGGCCACGCTCCGGTCATTAATTTATTTAGTCGTCACGCTCTTTTCATTGACGTTCATATGATTCATGTAGCTAAGTTACAGAAAATGGCATACTATATTTATAGTGTTAATGATTGACAATTAACTATTTACCGCACAAAAATTAGCGTAACAAGATACGAAACACACGGATCCGGGTTCGAGTCGCGATGCTGCTGAACAAGCTACAAACTCTCAGCTGTGAGGAGCTATAACCAGGGCCGCATTAACCGTGGCGCATTTGCGCCAGTGCCCTAAGCGGTGAGAGGTCCCTACTGACAATCCGGACCGTCAGTTTAACTCTCTATTTTTCGATAAATCTTCATATTTTACCTGTTGTTTGTTCTATTCTTACTCAATGCAGACTAGATCAATTTGACCGACATCGTAACCACCATAAAAAATACAAAATAAATCAAAATTACCATTTTCTCTTTCTAGAATTACTTCAAATTGTAGCAGGAAAGAACATTTCTTTACACTAAATAGTCTAATATTTTTTAATTTTATACAGCTGTTTATAATTAAAGTTTATTGTTTAATTGCTTTTTGGACCGTCATTTTAAAAATTCCCGCCATAAGAAGTGTTAAAATATGCGATAATATGAAGCAAATGTTATACTAACCAAGTTACATACAGCTCGTGGTACTCGGGAGCTATTAGTCCTAGCGAGGGTACCTTGTAGAAATATTTTATTATTATTATCATTATTTTTATCTATATTACCTAATCTAACCTTATCTAGCCAAAAAGTTTCTAAGTTTTACATTTTTAGTTATTTTTATAATAATGACTAAATAATAGATAAGAAAAACAGGAAATATATCACTTACTTATCTGTGTAGTTGTTTTTTTGTTGTTGATTTTTGCTGCCGACCGTCCTTCTATGTTAGTCCTACTACCTTACCTTAATGCTACTAGTCCACAAAATATATTTTAAAATAACTAATGCAGGGAATAACACAGAATAATTTCATGTGAACAGCTGAGAAACTTGTCTTTCTGTGAGAAATTTTCTGGCTCGCTAATCATGTAATTTGAGCAGTTAGAAATTCAACATGTTGTACAAGTAAATAATAAATATTATTATAATAGTTTAATTTTAATATATCATCCTTAAACGTTACATGCATCATATTTTAATATACTTCGAAGAATTAGCTCATATTATGTAAATAGCTTAATATGTATTAATTATAGTTAACTTTATGTTTACTTGTACCCTATTCAAAAGGCCTCAAAACAATAAGTGCGCCAGGGCCTCAAATGCCTTAATTGGGTTCGGCTATAGCAATTACTGTTAATCCCGTGTAGGGGACGGACTTTGCTGGCTGGTTGCTCTCTCTCTGTTTTCCTAGTTATGTGTGAAATTGAATACTGAAAACACCTACAAGTCAGTCAATTTCGCTTGTACTCCCTTTCTTATGAAGAAAAATACACCAATAGTTACGTTATCCTGTAAGAAATAAACGAAAAAGACGAGAAGAATACACAACAAAAGTCGTTTATTACGCAATATGATTATTTACAAGTACATGAAACAAGATATGCATGAAATCCTATTTTACTTTGCATGATTTAATAAAAGCACTCTATGCTTAAATATACACTAAAAATAACTATACCTAAACTTCTGTTTACACTACGTAATTATTGACATGAAATATTTGAAATGCATAATTCCTTTACGAAGAGCAACACATAAAATCATGGCTAATACAAAAACATCATCATTTAAACATTAAATGTCAATTCACTTTTCGATTGTGGCCTGGTGATTCGGGCACTCGATTCATAATCTGCAAATCTCGGCTTCGAAAACCCATCACCGAACATGTACATCCTTTCAGTCATGGAGGCATTATAATGTGATGGTCAATCCCACTATTTGTTGGTAAAATATTGACCCAAGAGTTGATGTTGACTAGCTGCCTTCCTTCTAGACTATCCCTATTAAATTATGGTTGGCTAGCGCAGACTGCCCTCGAGTAGTTTTGCGCGAAATTCAAAAATAAACAAACTTTCTAATTGGCTAGCATTAGAATCAGGTTTACCAGATAGGTTTTTAAGATTTCCTAGAAATATTAAGTGTTAAAACTCATCACATAATTGAAAAACCTACACTTGTTGGTTCATCGTCATCTTGTTGATTTGTTTTAAGTTCACGTCTGCTTCCTTTTCAGGACTTCAAGTATTATTTACACACGAGTACACAGTAGTCTGTGGAACTTGAATATATTTATTCACAGAAAGAGTAGATAAAGTGATATACTAAATAATAACGTTTAAGTGAAGTAAGTTAATCTTGGAGCCGAAAAACATTAAATTTACTGGGCGTTAAAATATAATACTAGACCACCTGTAGAGACACTGACTGTAAAACTTCTATGCACTTCTTTTAATAATAGTTCAAAAACCAATGGATTTTGAGAAGCGTCGTGGCATTTATTTTGAAAACATGAATTTGATTTAAACAATTATAATAAAATCTTCATTTCATAAGGAAAAGTAGGATCAATATAGCATAACGTTTTGGGCTGTTCCATCCTCTAATCCAGGGGTTTCCAAACTACGCCCGCCAACAGTTTATTAAAGTAATAGTATAATTTTTTAATATTATAAAAACAAAAGCTTTCCACGCAGGTTTGCACGAGATATTTTTTCTGACCTGAAACTACAGTTCAAAGAGCGTTTTTCTGATCTTGATGCGAGTGCAACAGAAATAAGGATCTTCCAAAACCCATCTGACTGTGTCATTGATGAACTGCCATCTGAAGTTCAAATGGAAGTGATTGATCTGCAATCCAACGACATGTTGAAGGACAAATACAAAGAAGGGAAACTGATGGAGTTTTATAAATGCTTTCCAAGTGATCAATATGCTCACGGATTCATTTCAGTTTTGGCACTAAATTTTTAAAGATGAAGTAGTGAAATCTAGTTACAGATCAGCCTTATCTGATGAGCATTTGCAATCACTGGGAATCTCAATTAAGTGTAACTTTGTCAGAAAAGCACCAGTTTCGTGCTTCTCACTAATGCTAAAAAAAAGACGACTGTGCTTCTTAAATATTTTCAATATGTGCTCTTATGAGACATACATTAGTGATGTTGTATTCTGATCATGTGCGCATCCCTACTTAATTTTACCACGACCCCTCCAGCCCGTGAAGCCTAAAAAGATCTACCTCCCGGCCCTTGTACAAAAAAAGTTTGGAGACCCTTGCTCTAAACTAAAACTATTAATAAATAAACTTTATAGAAATCTTAAAACCAGCCCTTATCATTCATATACTTATCACGCTTTTTCATAAAACTTTATAAATTTACTGCCTTCACAACATCCGAAGGCAACCCATTCCAAAGGCCAACCACCTTGTTAAAAAATAAAACTCAGCTGAAGATGACTCCTACCCTGCCAAAATTTATACTTGTGTCCCCTAGTCCTACTATTCTCACTGTTAAATATAAAAAAAGATGATACATATATACACTATCAATTCCCCTTACAATCTTAAGCACCGCAATCAGATCCACCCTAACTCTTCTTTTTTTCAAGAGAAAACAATTGAAGAAATTTCAACCTCTCCTTGTATGACAAACCCTCCATCCCAGGCACCATTCTAGTAACCCTTTCCAACAAATCAAAGTATTTTCCAAGGTAAACAGCCCAAGACTGAACACAATAGTCTAAATGTGGCCGAACCAGTGACCAATACAATGAAATTATAACCTATTTAGACCTGTATTCAATGTTTCTGTAAATACAACCTAAATCCTGTTTGCCCCACCACAAGCAACAGCATACTGCTTAGATGGCTTTAGAGACTGATCGACTATTACACCAAGATCCCTTTCTTTCATGACATTGTTAAGGTTATTCCCATCCAAATTATGATAACCCACATGCATTATTTTGCATTTATTATAATTAAAACCCATCTGCCATTTATTTGCCCAACTCAGTAAATGACCTAAATCCTTTTGTAAATCAGCAGCATCCTCTCCACAGCTAGCAACACCCAAGACCTTAATATCATCTGCAAATTTAAGTAATTTATTGACTATCCCGTCATCTATGTCATTGATGTAAATCAAAAAGAGCAAAGGTCCTAAGACTGAGCCCTGAGGTACCACACGTGTGACATTAATCCAGTTTGACTGAACTCCATTTGTTACAACCCTCCACTTTCTTCTATCCAGCCGCTCTTCTATCCAATTTGCTAACTTATCCCCCACACCTATAGAGCTAATTTTTTTACAAGCCTTTTATGTGGCACCTTGTGAAATGCTTACTAAAAATCCAGATACACCAAATCTACACCCTTACCCTAAATAAGCAGTAACCTTTTAAGAAAATGTTAAAAGATTTGTAAGGCAAGATTTTCCCTTAGTGAAACCATGTTGACTATCCAATAAAATTCTAAACTTTTTTAAATGACTTTGCAAAGCATCTTTTAACAGACTTTCCAAAATGTTTTTCCACAAATGATGTAAGACTAATGGATTAAGATGCAGAAGTCATACATTTTGAAACTAATACAGTATCATAAATGTGTACAGTGTTAAGATACTAATAAGGTATGAGAAACAAAATAAAAGAAACAGGGAAATATTTAAATAATATAGTTAATTTTTATAAGTAGTTGACAGTAAAGAAATATTTCCTATATGAAATATTTTGCTTTAATACTGGCCTTATGTATAAAGAATTGTTCCATATCTATTACACTGTGAATTTATAAAGAATATAGTGACTCACTTGAGCTCAGTTAATAATTCTACAGTCTTTCTCATTCTTTTCTCTTTTCAGCCATGTTAATGACATCGATCTTTTCTCTGGAGGTTTAACAGAAACTCCCCTTCATGGTGGGCTGGTGGGACCAACATTTGGTTGTATTTTTGGCCTTCAGTTTCAATTGCTTAAGAAATGTGATCGTTTCTGGTATGAAAGCAACAACCCTTTGGTTCGATTTACAGAAGGTTAGTACAAATCTTAATGTTAAAAATTAATGTGTTTCAGCTAATACCATATTTCAAATTTTTAATGTTCAATTTTTTGCATGTGTTAGAGGAAATTCATAACTTAAAATTTTAATAGAATATTTGTTCTTTCATTTTAAGAGTTAGAATTAGTTTAAAGCAACATATCAAAATTTAAAACTCTTATTACTTTATTTGAAATTTAGTCTGGAAAGTTCCTTTTTGAAATAATAGTGAGAGAAAGGTATGAAACAATTCCATTTTCGTTTAATTTTGATTATTTATTATACTGATTAGTGATTAATTAGTTATTTGCTTATTTTTTTCTAGCACAATTGACTCAAATACGAAAGGTTACCCTTGCTAAGGTCATTTGTGACAACACTGACACAGTTGATACTATTCAGCGGTCAGCTTTTGATTTGCCTGATCCATTCTTGTAAGTTCTTTTTTCTAATTATGTTAATATGGCTCTTACACATTTCTTTTAATAAGCTTACAAAAAACATTTTCATAGCATGTTTTGTCATATTCTTTAGTGAAAATGTAAATAGTGGAAATATAGTAGGAGTACTGCTTTGGAGAAGTCTCCAGATTTATGAAAGTGATGAAAATGTCTTCTGAGACATTTTAAAATCCAACTTCTTGCACTTCTTTAGGTTACATTATTCTGAAAAAAAATCTTATGTTTGATATTGATGTTTTAAATGTTGTGTAATCCATAAATATACAGCCAATTAAGTCAGAAAAGAGGCATATAGAAAACAAACTTTTTATATAAAAGTAGCACATTGTCATTGTAATATGTATTATATATTATTAGTTAGATCAAATTAAATAGCTGTTTTCTTTATGCATCTAGTTAAAAATTATCAGACAATAGAGTGAAAGTAATTAAGTAAACAAGATTAGTAGAAAGGGAATTTTCATTTGTATGAAAAAAAAACAATAGGGGTCAGTGTGAAAAGTATTAATATTGTTGGATCTTTACAATCTTGTATAGTATCTTAGTAATATAAGTTTAAATTACTTGTTAAGAAAATGTGTGTATATATATATATATATATGTATAGGAAGTGTTTTTGATAACTGTGCTATAATGAACCCTTTATTCTACACTAAAAATACTTGGAAATTAATATCAGAATATTGAAAGACAAAACAAAGTATTTATTTTAGCTTTCACTAATAGAACAGGATGTACTCACAGTTCAAAAATGTTTGGCCTGAACTTTTGCAAGCAACATACTTAAAACTTAAAAAATTTAAAACTCAACAAATCACCTTGGCACAACTTCAACAATATAACAATGACACAACAAGTTAGGAAAAGTAACCGGAAAGGAAAACTTAACTTTGAATTAACTAAAAAAATCTGTTTGATAATATAACACAAATTTTCTGATTTATTATAACTCACAACACTTTTAACTGAGTTTTGAGCAATATCCAATCTGTCCTCTGTGTTCTTGTTCTAGAGTGTCTCACATATAAGTCGTCAGTTATTTTTGCTTTTATTTTATTAGCTGCTGCTACTTGACAAAATTATATGATTAAAACATGGAAAGTTATTGGTTATTTGACAAAACATCTGTTCAACTTATTTACATAGAGAGACAAATTAAGTTATATATGTCCATGTACTACAGCAATCCAGACAAAAGCACAGCAGCACCTGGTGTCCATCATTTTGTCCCACTATGTAAATAGTATTAATCTAGTAACTCTAACTAGTTGTGAGCTGGCATTATGCATAAACAAACTCAAGAGAAAGTTCAACTAAATTGTATAGAAGAAGGTCTGTAAATTTTGTAAATTTGAACATAATAATAATTAAGGAATACCACTTCACAGTGTCTCTGTACAATATTAAATTTATCTTTATAATTTTTGAAGAAGTAATTTATGTAACAAATAGAGGAAGTTATTGATAATTTGTTTCCATGTAATTACTGGTCTAGGAGCTGCTACTTTTACTCTGATTGAACTCTTTAACCACTATATATAGTTGTGTATTTTGATTAGTTATAAATGTAATGAGGTTTAAGGTGTTCAGTGGTCAAAAATAAACCATTAGATATGAAAAAAAGTAGAATATCTGACAATGATCACCTTACGTATAAAAAAAATAGCAAATAAAATTAAAAAAGTCAGCTAGACTTATAAAAGGGAGACTTATGTAAAAACATGTTTGAAGAATAAGTGGTATCATTTTTGTCAATTGTAAGAGAAGACAATATTGGCAAATGTATGCAATTAGAGGGGGGTGTCTATAAGTGAGAAGAGTAGTATGTATATATATGTTGAATGCTCAGATAGGGCTTATTACAAATCTTATGATTTTTTATATTAATTGCTTCGTGTACCACTGACATTAACTCCACATACCAACAGTGGTATGTGTATCACACTTTGAGAATCCCTGGATTATAGTAGTGTAAAAGTTGGTTGTGAGTTCTGTTTCCTAACTGGTTATCAGTTCAAAATTAAAGAAAATTCAGACAGTAGAGCAGAGAATTCTTGTGTAGCTTTACACAAAGTGAAAAACTCAACTCAAACAAATTTCTAAATAAAAGAGACCCTTATCTAGAAACTGTTTCTCAGTTAATTTACATATTTTATAATCCATTAACACTTTATACAAAGAGATCTATTTTTAATTTTATGACGTTCTTTTTTTATGTAAATTAAGTTTTGTTTTACTATAAACTTACTGTATGCTTTCTAACAGATCAACTTGCATGTTTCGATTCTATACAGGTTTTTAATCAGATAGACTTCTTAGGTTTAATTGAAAGAGTAAAGTATATTCTTTCCATTTTATTCTTGAATTTTAAAATTGTTATCAAACATTTGATATGCAATGATATTGGTATTTTCTTCTTGTGGAACAAAATTTTATTAGGAAATGCTATTGAAAAAGCAGGCTTTATATTTCTAGAGAGCCTTAACTGAAACTAAAGTACTTTCTAAACAAGTTGATGTTTAAACTCATTTCCACTCTTGTTGACTTTTTAGGTTACTAAGTATTTTCTGTTTAATCTTTAAACTTAAATCATGTCTTTTTCATCAGAAATCCACGAATGAAATGTTCAAGTCTTCCTTCTATGGACCTTGATCAATGGAAAGAACGAGTTTCTTGTACTGTAGATCATGTGACCATCGATGTAGGAACTGCTGAGAGAATTTCTCCATGTGTAATGTGTACTTGCACTAAAGAAGGGGTAAAAACCTATTTATTTAAAATTTGGTCTGACTAGTAGCCTATTTAAGAAGGTCGCCTGGCATGGCTAGGTTGTTAGGGCGCTCAATTCGCAATCTGCGGGTCGCAGGTTCGAATCCCTGTCACACCAAACATATTCACCCTTTCATCCGTGGGGGCATTATAATGTGATGGCCCATCCCACTATTCGTTGGTTAAAGAGTATCCCGACAGTTGGTAGTGGGCGGTGATGACTAGATACCTTCCCTCTAGTCTTACACCTCTAAATTAGGGACAGCTAGCGCCCGTAGCCCTCGTGTAGCTTTTCGAGAAATTCATAACAAACCACTTAAGAAGGTAGAAAAAATTAACAATTTAATTTACTATTTATCTGTTAAAAGAATATACTAAAGAAAGAGGTCAAAAATCAGTTTACAAGAATCCATTTTAGATTTCTCTTTATCACGTTTATATTTGCTGCAAAAAATGTCAACTAATTGTTCATGCTGTTTTATTATTAGTTTGACTTTGCTAGTATTACATTGTTCGTAGTGCTGTAATCTGATGTAAAATGGGAAAAATTCATGGATATGTTTCAATAACTTTATGTATGGTATTGTTTAACACCAAAATCACTAACTTTTCACATGTATATCAAAATTATCATAAGTTTGAAATTATAAATGTTTGGCTTGAAAATATCTTATAATGATTATGCTTAAGATTTACAAGCTGCTAATCTAGAAGTTTTTAGTTGATATGTTTTATATTTATTATATTTATAATCATTATAAGAACACTAGTTTCTAAAACTCGTAAATATTTTGGCGTATTCCAGACATTACAATTACTTCCTTAATTTCTCACCAGGTAGTGCCACATTCACAAGTGGATATAAAAGTTTCTACTGGGTATTTTATCGGGATGAGTTTTAATAGTAAATGTTGGTGTTTAGTGTGAAAAATTCCTATTTTTATTAGGAATTGGTGAATCTAGTGGTTCTTTACTCTTTGAATGAGTGTTTTATGTTGTTCTTATCTTTACAGCTTAAAATGTTTGGATGAGTGTTTTCGTTGTTTTTATTTTTACAGCTTGAAGTGAATTAGTGTTTTAGTTGTTCTCATGCCTAAAGATTAAATTTTGAGTGAATGTTTTAATTGCTCTTAACTTATGTTAAGAGCTTAAATGTTTGAATGAGTGTTCTTATGCCTAAAGATTAAGTGTTTGAATGTATGTTTTAATTGTTTTATATCTATAGCTTAAATGTTTCAATAAGTGTTTTAGTTTTTGTTTTTTTAATTATAATAAATAATTGAAAACAACTTTTATATTTACACAATAAAAACTTTATTGAAGCCCTACAGCTTCCACATTAAAATATCTCCCTACAAGTACATGTTTCCACGTGATCTACTAGTGTTTTAGTTGTTCTTACATGTACAGCTGAAATGTTTGAATGAGTGTTCTTATTCCTAAAGATTAAGTGTTTGAATGTATGTTTTAATTGTTCTTATATCTACAGCTTAAATGTTTCAATAAGTGTTTTAGTTGTTCTTATATGTACAGCTCAAATGTTTGAATGAATGTTTTAATTGGCTTTATGGTTTTATATTTACATCTAATTATTGAAATGCTTTTATTTTTATGACTACACATTAGTGTGAAGATCAAAATTGTTATTATTGTCCTTAGAACTTGAAATATGAACTGTATACATAATTTTCTGAATAACTCGGTATTTAGTTGAACAGGACTTAAATTTGTATCTAGATTTTAAAATAATGTGTTTTATCTTGTATCTTTGTGCACTATAACTAACCAAATGATTTTTTTTATCTTACCTTTGTAGCCACTCTGTCAATCACTAAGGATAAACAATTGTTTTCACCTTGCCTCCACATTTTCCAAAGAATCTATTCTAGAAGACCATGTGTGTAAAGTTCAGTGTGCTTACGCTTTCCGCACCTTTCCCCAAGTGGACGTTCCCAACAACAACATCCTTGGGTTCAGCAATAACTAAATCTAACCAAGAGTTCTGCTCATACTGCTTGGACTGTAGCCTCTGAATTTTACTCTTGATGTATATAGATCACTTTATCAAATGCATTTGATGTAACTGGACAAAGACTTAGTTTCTGGGGTTTCTGTCTGTTTATTATAAAATGTACCCCTTACTTGTGTTCTTTCACCTGTTACATTGCAGTGTATCAAGTGTTCCCAAATCTCCAGTTCCCAGGGTTTCTTTGTAGTACAGGTAACTGAAAGGTACATCAGAGCAGGTGCTTCATAAACAGTGCTGTTTCAGTTAGAATTTTTTAACATGTTTTAGTCTTCGGAAAATATTACTATGTTAACAAAATACTTTAACAGTTGCAAAACATTTTATTTATGTCTTTTTTTTATCTAGATTTCATAATATTCCCTGCTAATCTGATACTTCATATATTTCCTGTTTCCTTAATGTTTGTAAGATATGTTTTTAATTGGTTTAAATTTCTCCAAATCATCTGTATAAATATTTACTAAAGCTTTTATTTTTCTAAAAGAAGTTAATGTTTTTCTAGCTTTTCGCAAATATTCCCAAAGCAAACTATTTAGAGAGTTATGTTTCCTGTGTAATGTAAAATTGCATTTTTCAAATTAATAAACTGAAGCCCTAATTAATCTAATAGAATTGGTTTATTGATGATTTTAGGAAGATGTAAACAGGTAAATCAGAATAAAAAAGTAATGAAGAAAAAATTATGGTAAATATTGATAACTTGGAGAGAGTAGAAAACAAATATAGTATAGAACATAGGAGGACGTAGAACAGAAAATAAGATTTAAGTTTTGTAGAGAGTATGGGAATATGTAAAATAGAAATTAAAGTTTAATAGGGAGCATGGGAATATGTAGAATAAAACTTCATTAAGTAAAAATCTTGCTGATTTAATTTCGTGAGAGAAAGTGTTGATTATGTGACTTTGTGAGAGAACTACTTGAGAACAACTGACAGTGTATATAAGTCTTCTTTAGGTCAGTATACTTCTTCATGCTCAACTTCAGGCTACAATCATTTCTGCTCTTTCCCTGCAGTTAATTTAAGCACAATCACATAATTTTGTCTCTTGGTCTTCTACAGGTTGCTGGAAACCAGTCATAATGCCATATAGTTTATTTTCTGACAACTTCTGTAAAACAGTACTTTTAATAAAGTAGTATGAACAACTCCCCAACCTTTTATATTTTATTTTTCACTTTCATGATTCTAAGACAAAGAAACAGTTTGTATTCATAGTGATTCCCCATTTTTGTTTTCACTTTCATGATTCTAAGACAAAGAAACAGTTTGTATTCATAGTGATTCCCCATTTTTATTTTTCACTGTCACATTTCTAAGACAAGAAAACATTTTCCATTTGTAGTGATTTCCCTTTTATTATTCATTTTCACTAATCTAGAGCAGAGAAACAATTTTTATTCATAGTTATTCCCCTTTTATTTTTAACTTTCATGATTCTAATGCAAAGAAAGAATTTCCATTCACAATGATATTTTTGTATTTCACTTTCACAGTTCTAAGACAAAGAAACAGTTTCAATTCACAATGATATTTTTGTATTTCACTTTCACAGTTCTCAGTCAAAGAAACACTATACATTCACAGTGATTTTCACATTCAAGTTTTTAAGGCAAACAATTTCCATTCACAGTGTTTCCCCTTTTGTTATTCATTTTCACTATTCTAAAGCAAAGAAACAGTTTCCATTCGTAGTGATTTCCCTTTTATTATTCATTTTCACTAATCTAGAGCAGAGAAACAATTTTTATTCATAGTTATCCCCCTTTTATTTTTAACTTTCATGATTCTAATGCAAAGAAACAGTTTCCATTCACAATGATATTTTTGTATTTCACTTTCACAGTTCTAAGTCAAAGAAACAGTCTCAATTCACAATGATATTTTTGTATTTCAGTTTTACAGTTCTAAGTCAAAGAAACACTTTACATTCACAGTGATTTTCACATTCAAGTTTTTAAGGCAAACAATTTCCATTCACAGTGTTTCCCCTTTTGTTATTCATTTTCACTATTCTAAAGCAAAGAAACAGTTTCCATTCATAATTATTCCTCATTTTTGATTTTCACATTCAGTTTTTTAAGGCAATTTCCATTCACAGTGATTCCTCATTTTGGTTTTTCACTCTCATGTTCCTAAGGGAAAGAAACGGTTTTCATTCATAGTAAGACCACTTTTGTTATCTACTTTCACTATTCTAAGGCAAAGAAACAGTTTACACTCCTAGTGATTATGTGTAAAAAAATCATGTGTGATAGATCATCGTGTATGTTTTCAGTAATAATGGTATTGGTATTTTTTTCTTAGTATTTGTGAAATTGTTCCAGTTTTACAGGAACATAATTTTCTGATTCTAGTTATGCTTTATGGTGGAATTTCGTAATCACGTAAACAAACATTTCATACAATATTGATTCGCAATTGTCTTATTTTAGGAATATTAAAAGTCAGAGTATGAATCCAACAAGAATTTACTCTGATAAAGAAACGACTATAGAAACCTAATTTATAAAAATTAATGACGAATATTTACTAACAAGCTGAAGTACTCGTCTATTGTCCGGGCATCCCATTGGCACAGCGGTTTGTCTGTGAACTTAAAACGTCAGAAACCGGGTTTCGATACCCGTGGTGGGCAGAGCACAAATAACCCGTTGTATAGCTTTGTGCTTAATTACAAACAAACATTTGTCCGGGTTATGAACTTAAAACACTGTGTGTGTGTGTGGATGCTATGATAAATAACACAAAAATCATAACTTTCACACAATTTATATATAACATAACATATTATTACACTACTCATTATTACCTGACCAAAAGTTTTGTATGCGCTTTAAGAACTCAATATGTATATACTTAAAATATGGTATACACTGTGAGATGGTCAAAGTGACTTTGTAGGAAAAGTAGAGGCGGTAGGGGTGGTTTCTGTTACACGCTTTTAACACACAGCTCGTAATGCCCTTTCACAGTGTTTCATGTGTTAATTAATTAATTGACGGTCATTGGTCACAGAAGTATCTTACGAGCCGAAGTTGAAAGGTCACTGGTCAAAGTAGGAAGTGGGTATAACTCAAGATACGACTCTTCATATCAGTTTTATGTTGGCTGTTGGAATAGAAACTTCAGTTGAGTTTATGTAGTATTCCAATAGTGGCAGCCATTTTTTCATTGCAATCCTCCATAGAGAGTGCTAGAGCACGATTTGAGATATATAAGATGTGTGTTTTATAGAAAATTTAAGTTTTTTTGTTTTTGGTGTAAGTACTGGCGCCATCTATGAATGTAGTTAACGTACGTCAAAGATAATGTATGCTGCTGGTGGTGGTGTGTGTGTGTGTGGGGAGGGGGTTCTGAACCCCCTCCGCCATTAATAAGCCCTTTGTTCCAAAATATAATACCACAAAAGTTTGGTTGAGATTGGCTCAGCGACCTAGGAGTAGTTAAATAATGGACAAACAGACAGACACAGATTTTTGTGCTTTATATATAGAGAGAAAGAGAGAGAAATTAGTACCCCACAGACCTGGTAGTCTTTTTGGAATGTTTCTTATAACAACACTTTTAACATTTTCTTGTGATCTGTACAATAGTTTTAAAATACCTTAAACTTAAAGGGAAGAAACATGAATCGACTGTAACAACAAGTATATTCTACTAACTATGAATGATTTATGAAGCAGGATAATTCGTTCTTATACTGGACTTGTTAATACAAGAATATTTTAAACTCCCTTTTGTAATTCACTGTCATCTAGTGGCAGCTTATTGAACTTAATGTTTTCTCAGCAGTGAGGTTATTTGTTGTTTACTAAAGATTTAAAACACTCAAAGCCTAGAAATCACTAACTTTCACAATAATTGAAATTCAATCTTAAGAAGACACACATGTTAGTTATCACGTTAGTAACAGCAGAAAAGATGAGATATTTTGTATTTCAAATTTTAAAATCTAGTTATCATGTTACTTACTATACAATACTATTACAGA
Source organism: Limulus polyphemus (assembly GCF_000517525.1). NCBI lineage: Eukaryota > Metazoa > Arthropoda > Merostomata > Xiphosura > Limulidae > Limulus > Limulus polyphemus. Next base: position 58,844 of record NW_013667505.1, read on the forward strand.
ATAAAGATCACAGCCTAAATGACGTTTGGAAAATCTGAAAGTATACAGAAACCTTTAGACAACCTAAATGACGTTTGGAAGATCTAAAAGTATATCGAAACGTTTAGACATCCTAAATGATGTCTGGAAGATGTGAAAGTATGCCGAAACGTTCAGACAACCTAAATGACGTTTGGAAAATCTGAAAGTATACCGAAACCCTTAGACAACCTAAATGACGTTTGGAAGATCTGAAAGTATACCGAAACGTTTAGACATCCTAAATGATGTCTGGAAGATGTAAAAGTATACCAAAAAGCTCAAAAAACGCCAGTAATGTTTTGGAAGATATGAAAGCATACTGAAGCGTCTAGAGAACTTCAAAAATGTTTTAGAATATGTGAAAGCATACCAAAAACGTTCAGAGAATCTCATTAGTGTTTTAGAAGAGTGAAAGCATAATGAAATGTTCAGAAAACTTCAATAACGTTTTAGAAGATATGAAAGCACATAAAACATTAAAGATATCTGAATAATATACGCGAACTCAGACCGATAAGTTCCAGATTTCGTCATGAAGGTAATGAGTAATGCGAAATAATAGCGAAACGTTCAAGAACCTAAGCAAAACTCTTATTCACATCAGTAAACTCCCCATTTGAACAAACCATAAACCTATAGCATTCTGCATACAAGTAAAGTCAGCTTATAATATATTCCACCTTTTAGAGTCAGTCACTACAAATATATTAGGTTTTGTACGATACACTTAAGTTTTTATAACACCAAGTCATACATCAGTCAAACTGGTATCATAAAGTCACAGCTCAATCTTCAAACAGTAAACTGGTGCAGCAATAGGTCATAACTCAGTCTTACTAGTTACAGTGGTATTATAACATTAAGTCACAGCTCAGTCTTACTAGTTACAGTGGTATTATACTACCAAGTCAAACTCAGTCTTACTCCAATTACAGTGGTGTTATAACATTAAGCCACTGCTAAGTTTACTACAGTTACAGTGATATTATAACATTAAGCCACTGCTAAGTCTTACTACAGTTACAGTGGTATTTATGACGTTAGTTATGTTTCAACTTGTATATGAGCATTTAGGGTACAGTTCTGATAGTCTTATTATGTCAGAACGTTTCGGCATACTTTCAGATCTTCTAAACGTCATTTAGGATGTCTAAACATTTCGGTATACTTTCATATCTTCCATACATCATTTAGGTTGTCTGAACGTTTCGGTATGCTTTCTTGGAAATCCAGTTACACATGCTCTGGATCTTATATATTTTTCACAAGTGGCCCACTCGATCTTATATCTTTTTTACAAGTGATCACCTTTAGATCTTATAGTCGACTAGTGGGTCTTTACTCGTTGCAGTCGACAATTACAAGTGACCAGTTGTGTTGTTTCAGTACTAGTGTATAGATTTATCTATTGATTCGCCTGTTTTATTTTCTACGTAATCAGCTACCTACTATTATATGACCCTTATCGGTGGCTCAGCTGTACGCCTGAAGGCTTATGACGCTAAAAATAGGGTTTCGATACCGGGGGTGGGCAGAGTATAAATATACCCATCGTGAAGGTTTGACCTTAACAACAAACAAACTATTCCATATTTCCGTAAAAAAATACATTGTGATTATATGGTTTGGTTCTAAGGGCTGTTAAACTGTTATTATCAGAGATGTATCTACGAAGAAGGATTGAAGAAAGATCTTTCATTTCGACATTCTTGTCTGTGTGTATGTGTGTGCTTTTTTCTCTCTCACATTGCTGGCTAAACAACGACAAAACAAAAAACAACAACACAGAAATGTTTAGTGATAAAGAGAAAGAAGTTTTCTTGGAGAAATAACAAACCAATAAGTTTGATTGGAGAACGAATTCAAAGATGGGGATTTGTCTTAATCAACTGAAGTTGTCCCTAGGGAGCCTCGAACTGGGAACGAGATTAAACTCTTGAGGTCATCGGGGCGGAATCTCTGTCCTTTTTTTCTTCTTTTTGCAGGAACAACCGCTTGTTGAACCTCTAGAGACTAGGGTCCAAAGATTAAAGTCCCTCCCCCACCAAAGAAAAAATAAAAAATGTCGTGGTGATCGGTTTGTCTCGTTATCTACGACATGATTGAAGAACGTTAACAAGAAAAGACCACAATGGTTGTCTGTGTATAAAGATTGTGACTCACGAGATCTATTAAAAGGTAAAAGATCATTAAGTACCTGAACACACAGGTATATCGTGTTTGTAGAATCACAAGTTACTCTGTTTAAACGCAACTTCCTAATGTTTTTCTAAGTTTCACCATAATTAGCAAAGTGTTTTAGAGTAAACTTGGAATATAAGCTCACAATATGAATAGAAGAGGGTTAGTCATATTTTTGTTGGTTGAAAGTCGGCTTCAGACAGGCAACCATGAATTGTACTTTATCTTCAGCTCCACTCATTATGGTAAAGTTGTCATCTCAATCCGTAGTTTTTGCTACGGTGAACTATACTTGATACTGGACAGACTGTTAATCCGCGGATTCGTGGTTCATGCTCGTTGCCGCCAAATCACACTCTGCACTTAGGGTTCGTGGGTGCGTTATAACCGAAACGATCAAACCTCACTATTCATTTAGATAAGCGTAGCCGAACGTTGACGGTGGATGCTATTGGCTATCTCCTTCTCCTCTATTCTATCAGTACAACGTTAGAGAAAGCTATATCTCTTTGTATGACTGCGGACGAAAATTTTGGAACAAACAAACAAATACTTAATATATTTCTGGCTGTTTTGGCGTAAGTACGTTTATTCTAGTGAATAATTATGTACAATGATATGGAAAACAAACTGTATGTAATAAATCACATTTTTAAACGTACAAAAAAAAAGAGAAGGTATTTAAAGAAATATATTAGAATTTGTAGATATGCTCAGGTCTGGCACCGGCCTTTTTCAAGTGGGGAGGCTGAGGTGGACCAGGCAGAATATTGAGGGAGGAGGGGGGAAGTCTTTGTCGTCAAGATGTGTGGATCACCAACGTGTTGGACACGCTGGTTGAAGTGGCTATAGCCTCTCTGTTTAAGTATTTATGTTTTGCTGAGGAAAATGAAGTGTTGTTTCGTGAGAAGCCAAGCAGTTACTATTAGGTACTTTGAAAAACCAGTGCTATTGTCTGGATTATTTATAAATTTATGTAGTTACACGTAATGAGCCCTTTTTAATCCAGATTATCATAATACCTGCAAATGAAAAAAAAAATTCTCATTTCTGTTCTTGCATCTTTCTTATTTCTCATTCTAGTTCTTTCTCCCTTTATAATTTGTTCCTTTTTATTTCTCATTCTAGTTCTTTCTTTCTTAATAATTTTGTCCTTTTTTTGTTTTTCAGTCTCCAACTTTCTTTCTCATACTTTGGTTTTTCTTTCTTTCTTTTTCACTCTTTTTTTTTAGAATTAAAACAAAGTCCATTGGAACTACATCGGGAGACTTGGTAGCTATGTAGTCTAAGGGATTGCTGTGATTTCAATGTCTTCAACTATCTTTCTTATGATAAGAACAGCCGATTTCAAGGTGGGGAAATATTTTATATCTACCACGTTATTCTAGTGCTAAAAACCGTTCAAAAATGTACGGGAAACATTCATAATGTGCAATTTACTCTCTGTATATTTATTGATAAAAACATATCATATAACTTGTAGCTGGAGTAATTAAAGATGTTGACTAGGATATTTAAAAAATATACTTAATACATTGCAAACTAATCTAGTGATTAACGTACTCGAACTGTGAAAACGAGGATTTATGATTCGCAATCTATTGCCGCAAAAATGTGCTCCACATTTTGTGGACGTGGGTACACTTTAAGAGTGATTGTCAAATCTCACTATTACATCTGGTACGAGTAACCCAATAGTCGCCAATGAATGCTGATGACTGATTTACTTCCTTTATTTTATTACATTTTATTCAAAATTAGGGATGAATAGCGCAAATAGCTTTCATGTAGCTTTGTGGCAAAATTCTGAAACAAATACAGTGTAATTTTTTTCGTGGATTCAAAAAACTGTAACAATCACTTTTTCTGATGAGGAAAAGATAAATGTTTTTTTTTACTTCAGTTAGTACAAAACTGTTCATATATATATATATATGCCTCCTAGTGGCACAGCGGCATGTCTGCGGACTTACAACGCTAGAAACCGAGTTTCGATACCCGTGGTGAGCAGAGCACAGATAGCCCATTGTGTAGCTTTGTGCTTAATTAAAAACAAACAAAAACAAATCATATATATATATATACATCAATATTTCTAGTACTATATCAAATTAACGATCAAATTAGCACAATATAACAATAATGAAATTACCATTACCAGTCCTTGTCATTACCATCAAGTCATAATGGAAAATGCCTACAGTCATAGCTCCCAAAAGAGTTGGGGATATCCCATCTATCAGACCTGATCCAAACGCACATGTCGAACTAGTTAGCAGCCACGGAGGATCAATTAGGGGTTAGAAGATGAGTGCTTAAACCCACAACGTCTTAACTCCTATCGTCTTTTGCTATCTGCAGCCAATTATTGGAAGGCAGTCACTCCCAGTCTTTAAACACAAAAAAGCCTTGTAGTGGAAATAAACCAGCCGATATTGCTACAATTTTAAGACTCTCAATTTTCATCCCTTTCAATATGGATTACAAATAAGACAATCAAACCAATATTTAGACATAAAAACAACCTTGTAGTAGAAATAAACACATTATTTCTACTTTTGTAAGACTCTCAACCTTCAACCTTTTACTGATTATTACAAAACGATGTTCAATGGTGTTAACTAGAACTAAAACCCTTACCGTAATAGTTCTGTAATAATTAATTCATTCATTCAAAGAAATTTGTTCAGGTATAAACCGGGCGAACTACGACAAGCCCAGCTACCTGAAGTTGGTCTTTCTGTTCATTATACTGGGCTGATAATTGTTTGTTTGTTTTTGAATTTCACGCAAAGCTACACGAGGACTATCTGCGTTAACCGTCCCTAATTTAGCAGTGTAAGACTAGAGGGAAAACAGCTAGTCATCACCACCATCTGCCATCTCTTGGGCTACTCTTTTACCAACGAATAGTGGGATTGACCGTCACATTATAACGGCTGAAAGGGCGAGCATGTTTGGTGTGACGGGGATTCGAACTCGCGAGCGCCCTAACCACTTGGCTGGTAATGGACAAATGTCTTCGTTTTTCTTTTGTCTCATTGTGAACGTTTTGGATCTTATTTATGTATAAATATATATAAACTACATGTCAAGAGTTCACTCAAGATGGTTTTATATGACAAAAGATGAATCCCTTCTCTTCATTATAAAAGAACAGTTTGCTAAAATAGAAAGGTTTCAAACTTTGTTATACATATAGAAACCAATAGCTAATATCTGAAAATACTTGAAAATAAGCATATCAGGGTATTGTAAAGTATTTGGTCGTCAAGAATTTAATGTCGCTTTTTTAGATTGAAAAACCCGAACAACTTATATATATCAAAACAAACATTTAGTAAATGAAATAGTCTTCATTCTTATCGATGATGCTTTTTCCATCTTACAATCAGGTTGTTAATGCCCTGATTAAAGAATCACTTGGCTTTGAAGTAAAAAACATGTCGATGTCCTCTTTAACCTCTCCCACATTTGCATACGCTTTCCTATTAAGATGGTGTTGCAGCAAACGAAAAAGATAGTGATCTGATGGTACCATATCTGGCGAATATGGTGGATGGAGGAGAACTTCCCAACCCAACTCCATAATGTTGTGTTGCGTCAAACGTGCCACATGCGGACGTGCATTGTCGTGGAGAAGAAGAACGAACACCTTTCCGATTGACGAGTAAAGGGCGTTTCTGATGAAGGGCTAGACTTAAAAGTTCCGGTTGCTGACTATAGATCTCTGCATTTACAGTTTGCTGTGGATTGAGGAGTTCGAAGTGAATTACTCTTTTGATGTTCCACCAAATGCAAAGCATCACTTTCTGTGGATGGAGTCCAGGTTTTGGGGTCGGAAGTGGTTTTTGTCTAGGACTGAGCCATTATCTTTGGCTTTTAATATTCGCATAGAGAATCCATTTTTTCATCACCGGTGACAGTTCTGTCCAAAAATAGTTCACGCGTATTATGTGCCTGAAGAGACGAAGCAACGTTCACACGTTGAAAACGATGATCATCGGAGAGTTTGTGAGGCACCAAGCACCTTCTTTATGAAGTTTTCCCATATTCCTTAGTTGTTTACGTATTGTTTCATGAGATATATGCAATTTCAGGGCCTTTTCACGAGTGTGTTGCCTTGGGTTACACTCAAAAAGCGTCTTCAGAGCATCAAT